>NC_142010.1:156084499-156276999 GCF_049901735.1 Notechis scutatus | reverse complement strand
TATTCTGGAAATGGTTTAGGACAATAATTACTGAATTTTCAGCCAGCTTATTCAAATACATATGGAAAAGTAAGGCACTGTGGAAAGATTGGCTTAGATGGACTGTCCCAAAGGTGCTTTTTCAAAAGGCAACTGGACTTTTTTCCCCCAAAGTGGACAGGTCGTGTCCCCCCCCCCCCATTGGATAGTTATGATGGTGATCATATTCCTGTTAGATACAGACTGGATTCTAGCAGGATGAGAGGTAGCACCATTTAGAACAGTGAATATAGCTAATTCACTGATGTGGTTGGTACATTTTTTTCCTTTTCTGCTTTAGTGTTGCCTGTTTACTGGAGAGATTGGTGCCTGACAACTCCCAGTAAATTGATTTGTAACCCCTGTCGATAAAACCATAATGGCTTCTCTCAAAATCGATCTTTCTTCCTTCAATGAATGCATTTAAATAATAAAGAATAGTTAATCCAGTAAAATAAAGACTGGGTTAGGGAATACTAGGAAAATAATCTGAGAATTTCTTTTTAAAAAATCAGCATATTTTATGGCCACAAGACTAATTTACTTTACTCCAGAGTGGCTTTAAAATGTTTGACAAGGATTCAGCAATGCTCAGCAATTCCTGAAAACAAGTACTCTGATTGCAAACCACCTGGCAATTACTACATTGAAGAAATAACACCTGATTAATTCATGTTTACACTTTAGTTTTTACAAAATTCACACTCCTGGTCAGTTAATGCCTTCGTAAAATGTACTTGGACAATGTCTGTTGAATTTAAGAAATCAGATCACTAAAATTTTGCTATTGAAGAACACGTTGGGAATATCCTATTTTATATTCTTCCTGATAAAATGTTATTTTTAATTTATAGCATCATAGAATCATAGGGCTGGAAGAGACCTTGAATATCTTCTAATCCAATTGCCTGCCCAAGGCAGGACTTTATACCATCCTGCACAAATCATTGTCCAATCTTTTCTTGAACACTTCCAGCAATGGAGCACCCACAACTCGGGGAGGCAAGCTGTTCCATTGATTAATTGTTCTCACTGTCAGAAAAGTCCTCCTTAGTTCCTGGTTGGATCTCCCTCTAATGAGCTTCCACCCAATACTTCTTGTCCTGCCCTCAGGTACTAGGCAGAATAAATCAATCCCCTCTTCCTTGGGGCAGCCCTTCAAGCTATCATGTTACCCCCTAATCCTTCTCTTCCTTAGGCTTAGCCTTTCATCATACAATCTGACCTCCAGACCCCATATCATCTCTGTTATTCTGCTCTGCACTCTTTCTAGGGTCAGCACCTTTTTTTGTATCATGGAATTGGACACCGTATTTCAAGTATGGCCTCACTAGGGCAGTATTTAATAGTACTACCGGTATATACAGTAACTTCCGGTGATCTTGATGCTGTCCCTCTGTTGATGCGGCCTAGGACTGCATTGGCTGTTTTTGATTCTTAATTAATAATCAAAAATGAACTTAGATCTGCAAACTTAAAAAGAGACAACCGATGCCCATGTTTGAAAGCAATTATAGAATTCAAAACGAACTATATATCGATATTTAAAAGACGAATTAATTAATTTAAAGCTTGAATGAAGTTACCAAGCTAATCTCAGTGTACAAATACAAGACACAAAGCAATAACTGCAGGAAGGACCTTGGAGTCCTAGTGGACGATCAGTTAAATATGAGGCAGCAGTATGCTGCAGCCACCAAAAAAACTAATGCAATCCTAGGCTGCATTAATAGAGGAATAGAATCAAGATCACGGGAAGAATTAGTACTGCTTTACAATGCCTTAGCAAACCACACTTGGACTACTGCATCCAGTTTTGTCTCCACAATATAAAAAAGATGTTGAGACTCTGGGAAGCCTGCAGAGAAAAGTAGCAAAGATGATTAGGGGGCTGGAGGCTGAAACATATGAAGAACAGTTGCAGAAATTGGGTTTGTTTAGTCTAGTGACATGATAGCAGTGTTCCAATATTTGAGGGTCAGGCCCAGGGCGTCAATTTATTTTCCAAAGCACCAAAAGGCAAGACAAGAAACAATGGATGGAAACTAACCAAGTAGAGAAGCAATCTAGAACTAAGGAGAAATTTCCTGACAGTGAGAACTGTCAACCAGTGTAATGGCTTGCCTTCAGAAGTTGTGGGTGCTTCATCACTGGAGGTTTTTAGGAAGAGACTGGATAACAATTTGTCAGAGATGGTCTCCTGCTTGAGCAGGGGGTTGGACTAGAAGACCTCCAAGATCCCTTCCAACTCTGTTATTCTGTTCTGTTACTTCTAGTTTGAACTCTCAGATAACACTGCTCCCAGCCATGTGGTTCACCTCCTTTTTTATCCATTATTACTGAATAACAGTATTCCCCTATAATAATATATTCCACTCTAACAAAGGTAACGATTGTTCCTGGTTGTTGAAATGTCCATTTATCACAAAATCGTCACCAGTCACTGTTAGCATGGCAAGAGGGTAAAAAATATGGGGGTTTTTTGGATGGGGGGTGATGTAGCTGGAGATATACGGACCATATATGGAACTTTGCTTCTGGATTTCCACCTTGCAATGTTCTAGAAAATGAAGGGTAGGGAATATTAATTAAATATCCGTTCAGTTTGGGCAGGCAAACTTATTGCTGTAGACACTGCCTGGGAAATACTGGTGGGCAGGTTATATCCAGTAGTTTCTCTACTGTCAGCTGTGGCACTGGAACAGCCAACATCAGATATCCAAGTGTCCTTTAATAGAACTAAGAGTCCAGTAAATGCTGTTCTGCAATCTCTGTAATATATAGGACTGAATTTGCATCTCCTGGTGGTGTATTTGAATCTTCAGTGACTGAAACTGGTTGTCTATCAAATTCCCTATCTTTGAGGATTGTTAGAGAAGAACTAATTAGTACTGCTTTCACAGCCTTCTATATAGGGCACAAAGACCAAGTCATTTAGTGGGGCAGCCATCTTATACACTGTGCTTAAAGTTTGCATAAGAACCTCTAACTCACTGGTTCTCAGGCTATGGTCTGCAGATCCTTGGGGGGGGGGTGTGCAATGTCATCACAGTGGGTCTGTTAAGGATTGAATAAATGTTATGATTTAAATCTTGAGTTAAGTTTTGGGGTTCCATGGCCATGGTCTGTGGTCACAAATGGTAGTTAAAGGGGTCTGTGATGAAGAAAATTTTGAGAGTTGCTGGCTTTGGGTACGCCACAGCCAGCCAATTCAGCAACAGCTCAGCCAGGGAAGCTGGTAGAGCAGCACAAATCAAACTGCTGCCTGGGGCCCATCTTAAGCCACAGTGTCTCACATCTGGATAAACTGCAGAGCAAAATTTCTGAAAGCCATTAAAAGATATTTAATAGGGGGCCCATGGTAAATAAAAGATTGAGAACCACTTCTCTGACTTCTTTAGTAAACCTTCCTCTTCACTGCTTGACAAGGCTGCAAAGGTGTCAAGTAATTATGCGTCTATAAATTAAACTGCAATCTATCCTCCTCTTTCTGCCTGAACTTGCTTATCTGAATAAGCATCTTCAGAAGACAGAGCTGGTTTGTTATCTTTGCAAGAGAACCGCTCTTTGCAAGAGAACCGCTCATTCTCATTTCACTTACAGCCCATCTTATTAGGAAGCCACTCCACCAGTGGTGGGATTCAAATTTTTTTACTACCAGTTCTGTGGGCATGGCTTGGGGGCATGGCGTGGCATGGTGTGGCGTGGCGTGCGTGGCGTGGTGTAGCGAGTGTGGTGTGGTGAGCGTGGCAGGGGAAGGATACTGCAAAATCCCCATTCCCTTCCCAACCCACTAACCTGCTTTCCAGCTCCGTTCTCCTGTGCAGGGCAACAAAAGAAGACCCAGCCGATCAGCTGGGACTCGGGAGGCAGAGAAGAGATGGGAGTGGGGCTATTCAGAGGTGGTAAATGCCGGTTCTCCGAACTACTCAAAATTTCCGCTATCAGTTCTCCAGAAGTGGTCAGAACCTGCTGAATACCATCACTGCACTCCACCAAATATATGTCAGTTGCATAGTAATGACATTGAAGTAACCAACTTAGGGAATGAACATTGCTTTCTTTGAACCTCACTGTCTGCTATTGAGTCTATTAAGGGTGATTTGTAGGTAAATCTGGTTAGTTTGCAATATACAGTTGTTTTGAGTTTGATTTTCAACCCTTCTGTGTCTCAAAAGTAAAAGAACAGGATTGCCGGGGCGGGGGGGATGTTGTTCCCTTTTCACAGTACATTCAATTTACTGAGTCTTTACTTTGAGTTACAGCAGCTTGATCATTTTTAGATTCAGAGGTTTCTACTCCAGTAAACAGAAGCAGAAATAATTTATCATATACACATACATAACAAAAATACAAATCAATAATGGAGATGATAATCTCATAACTGTTACGTTCATTATATTGGAACAGCACAGTGAGGTTTTAAACTAGATTTTTTTCCTCCCCAGTAGAATCATAGAGTTAATTTATTATGATAGGACTGAGTAAATACATCAAGGGGGTCTTTCAGTGAATCATTTTCACTTTTATTTCTGTTAAATAATCAACAATTTACAAAGCAGTCTGTACTATCAGTAAGCTTTGCCTAGACATGTCATCCATAGTTTTATTTTTATAAACCTCTTCCTGACAACTTTTTGGGGTAGATGCTGCAACTAAACTTGCTGTAGTTGCTTCAAGAAGAGGAAACTGTTAGAGGCGCAGGGAATTTGGTTTCTCATGTTATTGGTGAGATGGTCCAGTACATCTTAACCTTGTGAGTCCCAATTCAACACACCATTTTTGTCTGGAGTCACCTGGCTTACTAATAACACTAATGCTGATGGTTGTCATTACTTAACATTATCTTCTTCAGCCACCTTTTTTATTCCATGAGATCATCTAGTTTTTGTTACTTGGTTGGTTTAAGCGATGTCTACATGCCAGAATTCATTCTTGTCATGTTTTCCTCTTTCCCATGCTGCAATCTTGTCTTGATGGTAAAACATACTTTAATAAGTTCTCACCCAGTATTAGTACTGAATAGTAGCATTAGCTGTTGAGAAAATTATATAAATTGTCATGGTCCCAAAGCTAGATGTCCCAACAATATTGGGGCCGGTTGAAGACTTGAAGAGGGATTCCAAGTGCTGGTAAAATCCTCCTAATTCTCAACCTTCAAATAGTAGAGATGTCCAAAGCCATGATTATCTAAATGCCTGTTCCCAGGAAATGAAATAATTGTAGTACACATTTCTTTGCTAGCCAGAACAATATATGCGATTGGCTTCCTTCCCATTTGTATCCTAATTGTTTAATCCAATACTGGTAAGCCTCATATCCCTTTCTAGTCCCACATAACTTTAATACACCATATCTTGTGCACAATTTATCTGATATTTTCCATTTCCCTCTTCAATGTACTGTATGCATTATTTCCTCATAGCTCTTTTTCGTTTTGTTTTTTAATGCAAGCCACTTTAAATATGCTCACCAGATGCCATTAATTTGAATATCCAGTTGATCAGAATCTCATTTTTATTTAAAATCACTGTAGCTTGAAAAAATGGTAGAACAACTGTTTTCATAAAGTACATAAAGAGTTAATTGACACTCTCATATAAATGCTTGTAATTCTTTATAAACAATTGGTTCTCTGAGTATATGAAAGACAAAATAATTTATTGCACACACATACCAGAAATGCAAACCAATAATGGAGATAATAAACTCATAACTCTTAAGTTTGTTATATTGCAGCAGCACAATGAAGTTTTCAACTAGATTTTTTTTCTCAGTAGAGAAAATTTGGGAGAAACCATTAAAATATCACAAAGTGGTGTACTAGGTTTTAAATTGAACCTGACACAAATGGCTTATTCCTTAACAATTTTATGGAGAACAAAACTGAATAGATAATTTTCTGTAGTGGAAGGAGGAGGTACTCTACAATAATTCCTTAAAATGAGACACTGTTTTTTGGTGAAAAATTCCAATGGAAGGAAATCTGTCACAATTTTCTTCCTTGGGATTTAACCAAAGAATGGAAAATGAGGGAAGCTTCAGACTGTGGGAGACTGGATATTAATTGATGCATGTAGTTTGGGACAATTGGCAACTAAAAACGTGCAAAAGGGGAATGCCATTTACTATTAATGATAATTCAAATTTATTTCTCTTTGAACAAATATACAATGCAAATGCTCTTCAATCAAGGGGAAAATGAATCTGTGTGACTGTAATATACACTTATAATAAAATAGAATGCGAATATAGAAGGACGAGATGTGCGCTTCTTGCTTCACTTCAATTGCAGAGAACAAAGTTCATTTATAGGAAGGTGAAAGCCATCTTTTCCCTATTGCAGGATCCTTCTTTTGGATAGATTTAAATTAGTAATTTGTTGTTTCTAAATCAGAATTCATTTTTTTCCAGCTCTGCCAAATTACTTAAGGATTATTCTGAAAGGAAAGAGTTAGATTACACTAAGGTTGCAATACCTTCTTCACAAGTAAGTATATTCCAATTTCAATGCAAAAATGACCATCTTAGTATATATTTCACAATGTAATTGCAGTTTACATTGTCTTTTTTCTTGGAGGTTTCTGCTTTCCAAAGTTTGCAGGAAATCTTCCCTTAACTACCAGTTGTTCAGTGATCATTTAAAATGATGATGGAATTAGTAGTTACAACCAGTCGTTGAGATTATGGCCCTTGCAGTGCCTCCACCACTTCCACAGTCCAGTTATAAATGTTTAGGCACTTGGCAGCCCACCAATGACAATATTTGGCTGCCAACATTTATAGCACTTACTTCAACTCTTCCCCTTCCACCTATCTCCTCTCATTTTTGTACTTTTGGCTGCCCTGCACTCCACCTTTACTAACCCTCACAGTCTTCTTCCTACTAGCTCAGAATTTTATTGTAATTTCTAATTAAGATGACATCTGTTGCTAGAGAATGTTGCCTCTCAAATCTTTATCAAATTGTACATACTTGATCTTCACATATATTCTATTTAGTCTGGGGGTATCTCTTGAGGGAGTAGCACTGCTGGACTCATAACTACTGTTGGAAGAGCAGATGGAGGCCATTGCCATGAGTCTTTTTGTCCAGGTCCAACTAATATGCCAGTTGCAGACCTTCTTGAGCAGGAAGATCTTGCTACAGTGACTTATGCCCTCATCACTGCACATCACTATTACTGCACCCCTCTCTAAATGGGCTGCCTCTTAAGAAGCTGCTATTGGACTAGAATGCAGTGGCCTACGTATTGTCCAGCGGTCAATGATATAACCATATGATACCAGTTCCGAAGAAGCCTAGGCTTGGTATCTTAATTGTAGCTTTCCAGGTATAATTCAAAGTGCTGCTTTTGGATACCTCACAAATCACCTCCTTTAATTGGATTTGTCCATCTGAGGCATCTCTACCAGAATCATTTGTTGATAACGCTCCATTCCTGGGAACTTGAGGTCCAAAGTTCAGGTGCTTCTCTTTGCCCTAGTCTTCTGAAATGGTCTCCCCATAGAAGTGAGGTTGATTCTACTAATAGCCTTTTGGAAGGTAGTTAAAGGTATTTGGGTGAAATGTGGAGTTGTTGGGGTTGGTTGTCTTACATGTTAAGACATGTAATGTTAACGTTACAATAATCTTAATATTAACTTAATTTTTATTTTCTGTGTACTCTGGAAATGTGCTCTGAATCAGGGGTTGCCAACCTTTTGGACCTCAGGAACCAAACTCATAATTTTAAATACCAGGGACCACTAACCGGTTCTGTGGGCATGGCCTAATTTGTGGGTGTGGCTTGGTGGTCATGTGACTGGATGGCCATGGCTTGTATGTAAATATTATAAATATTGATATAAATATTGATTTTTTTAATAAAAAAGAGCAACTTTTACCAAAATCAGGCAAAGCAGGCAGGCAGATTGAGTTGCTCACAGGATCACAGATTCATTCAGAGATCTATCTATCTGCCATTGGCTAGCTCAGTCTGTCACATAAAATTTGCTTGCAAGCAAACTCAACAAAATTAACTCACAACACACCATGTATGTAAACATTGAATTTTTTATTTAAAAAAAGAGCAACTTTTACCCCAAATCAGGCAAAGCAGGAAGGCAGATTGAGTTGCTCACATAATCATTCAGTGATCTATCTATCTGCCATTGGCTAGCTCAGTCTGTCACATAAAATTTGCTTGCTGTGAGTCTGCACTGAATAATAGAACTTTCAGTCCTAAGGGAGGTTCGGCTGTGCTTAAAATCAGAGCTGAAGATCTAAAGACTAGTGAGAATGCAAGAAATGCAACCATTTCCTGCTTTCTAGCTAATCTAAATCTCCCGGCACAGCAGAACAGCTGATGGTTGGAAAGAAAAAAAAAGGAAAAATAGCAACTTAGCAGGCAAGTTTGCCAGGTAAGGAGTGTGTGGGCGGGGAGGGTTCCTGCAGGCCATGTGGGTGGCGCATCCTTGTGTTCCTGCACAGCATGGATTAATTGCTTTGGGAGGTGCTCTGGGGGTGAGATTTCTCTGAGGACCACCAAAATTTTCTCGCAGCCCACCAGTTGGCGACCGCTGCTCTGGATGGTGAGCATGGAGGAGAACGGTAACAGGGAAACTGAGCCACTAAGATTTAGGAAGAAGGAAGGGAAAGTAAAAACTGTTTCTTTTGCTGACAGAAAAACATTGTGCTGAATTACAGAACCAACCACAGAACCAACTAATTACAGAACCGTTATGGCTTTTCTCCCATAGTATATTTTTCTAGCTTAATCACTAAGCAAAATCTTTATGCATATGGAATAATTTTACTGAGCCAAACTGAGTACTTTAATTTTAAAAGTTGTTGAGGAAGTGAATATGACTGTCTCATTTTTTTATTATAGAATAGGAAGCTCATACCAACATTTACTAAGTCAAAGAAATCATTGATTAAAAGACAAGAAAAGTGTTTTGAGGAAACTACAGCAATTTGTACCAAAGAGGTATGAGCTGGTATTCACAACAAACTTTCTGCTTATTTACAATATAATATGATATTTGCCACCATTAAAAAGTGGTTGTGGTTACATGAAAAAGAAATATTTCAAAAGTAATGAAATACAACTATTATATTTTTGCTGCTATTTACAATTATTTATTTGTGCAGTAGTGAAGCTTTGTAGATGCATTTCTGAAGCTAAGCATTTTCTTGTTCATGTTGAACATGGCATTGAAATATTTTTATTCAAAGGCCTTTAATTTTGATGATTCCCGACTTTGACTCTGGGCAGGTCACAAAATAAGGAGAATGCATACAACAAATGAATAGGAATACAAGAAAAATTAATCCAAAAATATTTTAAAGACTTAGCTACAGTGTTATATAGCTATATGGTGAACTTATTTTTTTTTTTTTTTTTTTTTTTTTTTTTTTTTTTTTTTTTTTTTTTTTTTTTTTTAAAAAAAAAAAAAAAAGGAAAAAGAAAAAAAAAAAAAAAAAAAAAAAAAAAAAAAAAAAACAAACCGGGCCCCCCCCCCCCCCTTTTTCCCCCCCCCCCCCCCCCCCCAACCCGGGAGAGGGGGGGGAGAAAAAGAGGGGGGGGGGGGGGAGGGGGGGGGTTATATTCATTGATAATAGAAGAGAACTTGAAAGTGGTAACAAGGATCAAAATATAAATACTGGATAATTAAAAATTTATTTTTATGAGGTGAGAGAAAAAATATTCAGAAAATGCTAAATATTTGCACTGCTTTTTTATCTACTCATCTTTTTTTTGTCTTTTGAAAGGGTCAACATGTGGATAAAAATGTATCTAGAACAGCAAATACTGTCCATAACCCAGTTACATCTGCAGAATCATCAGTGACAAAAATGGGGAATGCTAGAGATCAAATAATCCTTCACTGTGACGGAATAAATGAAAGACTAGATATAAAAATACAAGATAAATATGAGATTAAAAAAATAAACAATAATGATGTTGCAATAGGATTCTCAGATTCTCAGCAAGAAGCAGGAATTGAAGCAAATTCACAAGCAAGCAGCTACAAAGAAGAAATACCACAAAAGCAAGTTTCTTTTTCTCTATGTGTATCAAGTAATAATGATGTGAATGATTCTGAAAAGAAAGCTCTCCCTATAGAGCCACTTAAGTACCAACTGGCGAAGCAGATGAATGTAAGCATGTTGCCAGAAGATAAGAGTATTGACCACATTAAAAGTGGCCAAAATGAAGAAGAGCGTCTGGATAGTTCAGGCACAAATGTGCAACAAGATAAATCGATGCAGATTATCTTGAAAGCAGATGAAACAGATGACCCTAGCTGGATGAATAATGGAAACGGGAAAGATTCACGTTATTCCGAGTGCATAGATAGCCAAACACAAAAGGCAACCAATGTGATTCAACTCCCAGTTATTGAAGATATATTAATTCCTACATCAGGAAAATTTAACAGTTCTCCATGTACAACTAGTGTAAATAAACAGAGAAATGCCAATGTCAAAGAAATAGAGGGACTTCCAGATAAAAGTGGAAAAACTGAAGAACAAAATGACAACTGTACATGTAGCAATGATGAAATTACTGCACCTGGAGCCTCTAAATCTGAGGTACTGAGTAAAAAAGCTTTTGATCAGCAGAACCTCGAAACAAATGGCAAACCTGTAGAGAAAGGTATTGGAAGCACAGACTCTTGTAGAAAAGATTCAATTCCTGCAGAGCAAAATAGCATCAAAAACCAAGGTATTTCTGGGGAAGACTTTCTGTATGTTCAGCCTGTTGATCCCTGTTTAGAAAAGGAACTGGGTCATTCTGAACCAATTTGTGACCAGATCATTTTAAAAGACAGTCTGATTTCCCCACAGTTTAATGAGGATGTTTTACCCGAAAGGAGAAAAATTTATTTGGAGGATACTGTTTGCATAAAAGAGAGCATTTATAACTCGACTGAACCAAATGTTCCTACTCTGCTGATCCAAAAAGAGAATACAATTTGTTCTGAACATTTGATGTTGAATATGCAGCAATCGGAACTCAGAGAAAATAATTTGATTATAGACAATATTATGAATGCATTGCCAAGCAGACATGTTGTTGAGAAAACAGTGAAGGTTTCCGAGGCAGAACCAAAACCAAGGAAAAATGTCTTCTTTTCTAGCAATATCTGTATGGCAGATGAAGAATCAGCCCAGCGTGAAGGAAATGGGAGCAGACTCGACCAGGTGGAAAGCAACCTTCATTCTGAAGAAATTCTTCCACCACAGGTGTTGGGTGACCCCAATAAGGAAGTTAATGTGCAGTCAAAAATGCAAGGGTCTTTTGCTGAATATGGGCCAGATTCCAGCATCAGTGCACCAAATGATCTTGACACGGTAGCTCAAGCATATTCTCCTTGCCCAGATTCCTTTTCTCTGGATCTGGAGTCTTTGCCTAACACTCCATTGGAGGGCGTCCTGGAAAGCCATGGCGTTGAATTTCAATCGCAGAAAGTAAGCTGATTACTAATCACTAATTTTTTAAAAAAGTGCTATTAATTGTTATTTAACAGAACAGATGAGGCCTTAAAATTTGATTATTATTAATGGTGTTTAGGTCCTTCACAATTAACACTCAATGTCATATTGATTTGGGAAGAAATGATCCTGTACTTTATTAAATTTATATGCTGCCCATCTCACTCTGCAAAGCAAGTCTGGACAGCTTTATATACTTTATTATGTATTATATAACTTAAATTCTTGTTATTTAAAAACTAAAATAGTCTTTGAGGTGGAATCCTTAAAGCTAGGGATATCATTTATAAATCCATTAAGACTGAGGTGCAATTCTTTTCAATATTTTCTA
The DNA here is from genome assembly GCF_049901735.1 of Notechis scutatus. Taxonomy (NCBI): domain Eukaryota; kingdom Metazoa; phylum Chordata; class Lepidosauria; order Squamata; family Elapidae; genus Notechis; species Notechis scutatus. The sequence goes on along the minus strand of NC_142010.1, from coordinate 156,265,165 downwards.
TAATTTTAAATATTTTAAATGTAAAAAGTGCTCCAATTAATTGCTGATATCATAGGTCAAGTTCCAGTTTTCATTTTGTTCCATGGTTAATCCAAGCTCCACCCACCCACCCACCTTTTTTTTTTTTTTTTGCTTTTCAGAAACATTCAGCTTCTTTCCCTTATTCTCTCATTTCTTAGTTCTACTATGTGCTTTCTTGGTGGCATCTGGGTGCAAAACAAGTCTTTTTGTCTCTTACTTTAATCAATTTCTAATAAGCTGAATTAAGAAATAGGGCTACTACTTGGCTTTCTATAGTCTTCCTCCTCTTCATTTATAAAGGGGTAGCAATAGGAGGACAGGAGAAAAAGGAAATACAAGTGTCAGGAATTCTGGAAATAGTGGAGAAGAAAAGCTTGCTAACAGAGTACATTGAAAATGAACAAGATTTATTCCCTTGCCACATAACAGATCCTTCCCAAACAGCTAACTGGAAAAGTTTTTTTTAAAATTCCTATACAAAGGTTATTAGCAGAAAAATCAAAATAACACCCCCCACCTTCAAGTAAACTCTTTGTTATGTAGAATACCCATTGTAGCTCTGCCATTTCTTTCCTTTCAGACATGTGTTCTGAATGATTTACAGACATGTTTCAAGGACAAAATTAATCAGTATACCACAAGGAAACAAGGAGAAAATAAAATCTCACCCCCTGATTCTAGTGAAGGATATGCAAATAATGTCAGGTTTGTGGGTTTCCTAATGTGAGTTTTTATTTTGCATTCCCATTCTACATGGTCTAATTAAGGCTGCATTTTCTGTATACAGTCACACACACAAGTGTATGTATGTTTACCTGTATCCGAGTAAAAGTTTATGCTAACATTCCATTTTTTTAATCTACTCTTTTTCTCATGCTTTTAGCAGACTGTTAAAAAAAAGCAAAAGAGCAAAATGCAGAATTAAAATTTGTATTCTCGAAAGATGTCTACATTTAGTGTAATATCATAATGTCTAGCAGCTTTGTGCTTCTCCTTTGTACCTAATATTAGACATTTTGGGATAGGAACAGAAAGTTTTATGAATAAGATATCTAAGATTTGGTGGTAAAAGCACTTGCTAAAAACATATTTAATATTAAATTGTACTCTAAAATGTACTTAAAAATGAATTTAAAAACTATGATGCCTGTTAGTTGCTTAACATTTAAGGGCATTTTTACTATTGAAAAATCATTGATATGCCATTGATCTGCCCTAATTCTTTTATCGTATTTTTTTAAAATCAGAGATGAAATGATTTGTGATTCATCCAAACAGGAGGATGCAACAGAGGTTGTTTATGGATTAATTAAAGAACTGTCTAATCTCAAGTAAGAATATATTTGTTATAAAACACATGAAAGAGTTTAAATACAGTAGGCAGGCATCTTCATAATATCCTAGCATGGAAGGGACCGGTTCTTTTTACCAAAGGTTCCAGATTTATCACTGTCAAAGGTTTTTCAAATGAGTCCAACAGACAAATGAAATTATGTCATATGACCACAGGTTTTCCACTCTTGACCTAAATATCCTTATCTACTAACTGCCTTGTTTAGCAACCATTCAAAAATATGAACAACAGGTTACATAAATAATAGCTTGCACTCACATTAAATTTCCCACCAGACAAATCAGTAGAGACAAACCAATTCCCAGGGAGGACTTATTAAAAATCAAAATGCATTGCCAATTGTTGGAAGAAATATCCTTCTGGATTCAGTTCCAAGTGGGGAAAAAGACACTGGAAACATGGAGGGTGTTTGGAAGGTTTAATATCAGGACCACATGGCCTGGAGCTCCAGAGTGAAAAGGAAGATCACATGCTTCAAGGTGAAGGAGATCAAAAAATAACTGAGGTGCTGAGAGTGCCTGGGTTTTATACCCTCTGTTGGGATTTGAATTTGAGCTTGTATTCTAATTAGTTGTCAGACCCCCATATAGAGTTGCAGGAGCAACTCTGTTGGCTGTCCTGAGTTCCAGGCTTGGTTGAGCCTTGCTGGATGATTATGCCCTTAAAAGGGCTTTTGGCAATTGCTATAGCTTTACCTGCAGATCTTTGTTATGTAAAGTATTCTGGCCCAGGCCTTAATGGCCAACCCATTAACAAAGGTGGGGATGAGTTTCTACTTTTGAGTTTCTACGCTTTTTAGAGGAAATATTCTGCCTTTTTAATATTTCCTAGGATACTTCAATTTTCTAGGAGAGGTGTGGGTGCTAACGTCCTACAGCATAACACCCACTGATTGTCACTTATAACTTGCAACTCTAGCCACTAAAACATTATGACCCATATTGGGCAATGGCGCTACACTTTTTTTCAGGTACTGGGTGGCAGTTCTTGCTTGTCTAGAGAAAACCATCAAACCTGAAATGGGTTCTCACAAACGATAAGAAATGGTAACAGCACAAGACCCTGAAACAAAGCTTATGACCATGTTGCTCACAAATCTTTTATTTCATCTCCCCACATTAAACTCACATATATCAGATGGTCGCAATAAACAATGGGTTTTTAACCCATTATAATTGCTAATTGATAGGATACAAGTACTTGCAATCATGGTACCTGCACCTGTAAAAATCAGTCTCCCTTTAAATCTTACATCAGTTTAGCCATGCATCTGATGAAATGTACCTTAGTTCACAAAAAAACTTATTCCTTTCATTAAAATCTGCTAGTCTGAAAAGATTATCAGACTCTTCCTGATTTATATTAAAGGTTGTTTCTAGTGTGTTTTCAATGCCTGAGCACTAATATATTTAGGATGTCCCTAGGTGGAACCAAAATGCCCACTAATTATAATGGTATAAATAATGGCAATAGATAAAATGGAAACATAAGATCAGACAATGTTTTTATAAATGTCATTCCTTCTATCTCCTAGTGAAGGAAAGTACAAAAAATAACCAACAATAGTGCTTTGTCACTATATAAAACCAAAAGCATTTGGAAGATTATTTTGTGTAGAAAAATCAATTTAAAAGTTTATGCTGTAACATAAACACAGTTAATACTAGAAATTAACAGTCATTGGATTCAAGACAACTACCAATGCAAATTCACTTTTAATTCAACTATCATGAAGTTTACTGAAATAAAACTATATGGATGTCATTTTTTTTCTTTTTAAATTATAATGGTTAGGAATTTAGATAGCTGTGTGAAAAAAGACATTCTGGTCTAATCATGGTTAAATGGAGCTTTGAATTTCAGACTCTTTTTTGTTATGTCTGTACAACAGTGAGAATTTGTAATTTGATTGTTACTTTTTTTTCCAGCCGACTGATCATGAGTACACACAGAGATCTGGATTCCTTCAAGAGACTGAAGTCTCGGAGAAACAAACAACATGGGAGGCTCCTATCCCACGGCATGAACAATATGACAAGTATGGCTTACACAGTGAAAAAGAAGAGAGAATTATAACAAATAGATTCTGTTATTCCCTCAATATTTATAAGAATGTTTGGCTCTACTCTTTGGCAGTTCCTTAGCTATGTCAGCCTATCAGGAGGCATGGTGTTTATTTTCAAACCATCACTTATTTTTCATTTCAATAAAATAGTTTAACATAAAAGTAAATTTTATCTTTGTTTTAGCATCTATCTGGTTATCTCAACTCTGAGAAGAAATAAAGCTAATGTCCTGAAATAACAAGACTTTCCCACTACTTTCCCATCTCTTAAGATGCAGCATTGTTGGGATGTTAACTCTCTCCCATGATTTCTTTATGCAAAAGTGTAGCATAGCTGTTGCTTTTTAAATAAAAGTAAAAAAGCCTCAGTCACACCACAAAATACTACAGACATTATGTACAACACTTTGGTTTAACTATTTAATAGTTTATTGATAAGTTAGAAAAGCTTTGTGCAGTGTGATTCCATACAAATATATTAGCTTTATAATTGCCATAATTCCATATCATCAGGTAGATTATTAGAAATCTAAATAGTACAAAATTGTGGAAGGCAAGATATATTCACTTTGTTGGGGGCTGTAGGGAAATCTGAATCCTTTATTTTAGCACACATCAAACGAAATTGGACATTTTTAAATAATACTGATTACAAGGCCAAAGATGAGCATCTAGATGTCTCCTACTGAAACAATTGTGATGCTCCATTTTATTTTGCATAATTTCTTGTTTTCTACACAAATTTTTTGTGGATTTATGTATTTTTTAAATTCCATCGTCATACCTACTTTTTTACTCGAGTTAAAGAAAAATATTCTGTATTCATACAAAAACAATAACAATAACAGTACAAATTTAAAACCAAACAATTGGTTCACAAAAATAACTTGTAAAACAAGTATACTTTAAACAATTACAAACTCATAAATAATATACATGAGGAACCTTAAACAAACAAGTAAACAAATAGCATTCATGTTAGTTGAATGCAGAAGAGAAGACTGAGGATATCATAAAATTATCTTGAAACTCAAACAGTTGTAACAAAATATGAACACAGGTGGAGGAAAAACGGATTTCTTGATATCAGATGTGCTAGTGTTGGGCATATTGCTTATATCAGATTTGTTACCTAGTCCTTTCTGCATTACTTTTTAAGTTGTTTATAAATTGATTTCTGAGCACCAGTGACTCCACGTGAATGATTAGTCCTACAGTCTCTCCATTCTTCAGAAAAGTGCTATTATGACACCTGAAAGAAACAATATATATATCATTAATTTCAATAACATTTTCCTCACCCAGAAGAAAGCATAATTAATGTTTGTTAACACGGGCAGATTTAACTCTTAACAGTGTTACTTTGGATAGTGAGATGGACAACATATAAATTTAATGAATAATTCAAGCCCAATCTTCTAAAAGAGCAAATGAGGTTTGTGGATTATACATTACCGGTTGTGACTCATGACTGAATGCCATGTTTGGAGGCAACCCAAAGAAATATGTATGATGAAAAATGGACCCTATATTATGATTTTGAGAAAATGGCATGGGGTTCTTTCTTCCACAAAACAAGATCAACAGTCATAAACAACAATGATAAATCGAGTACCATGAAAAAGTAATTTCCTGTTTAACTGTGTAGCAAAGATGAGGGGGCTCTAAGTCCATAAATTCCCAGCCTTAAAATTATAATTTAACACCCCAAGGATTGTTTTAATATATATTCACCTTTTTCACCCCAGAGCACCGAAAACCCACTCTGCCTAGCAGGAACCTAATTAGATAAGTGTACATTTCTCTTTTTCAGAATCTCTCTCATTAAGTAAACAAGCATCCAAATTATACACAGATGCCCTTTTCCATCAGTTTCTTGCCTCCTAACCCTTTGTAACAATCACACTATTGGTTGCAGACTTTTGCCAAAAAGAGTCACAAAGCAAAAGAGCAGATCTTCAAATATTTTTTATTTGAATAATAAAATAAATTTTACTAGACAAGTTGGTTTTGCCATCTAGAAATCATTAAAAATGCTACCTTTTCAAAGTGGCTTATTTGGACAATATACACTGCTCAAAAAAATAAAGGGAACACTTAAACAACACAATGTAACTCCAACTCAATCACGCTTCTGTGAAATCAAACTGTCCGCTTAGGTAGCAACATTGATTGACAATCAATTTCACATGCTGTTGTGCAAATGGAATAGACAACAGGTGGAAAGCATAGGCAGTTAGCAAGACATCCCCAATAAAGGAGTGGTTCTGCAGGTGGTGACCACAGACCACTTCTCAGTTCCTGTGCTTTCTGGCTGATGGGTTGGTCACTTTTGAATGCTGGCGGTGCTTTCACTCTAGTGGTAGCATGAGACGAAGTCTACAACCCACACAAGTGGCTCAGGTAGTGCAGCTCATCCAGGATGGCACATCAATGCGAGCTGTGGCAAGAAGGTTTGCTGTGTCTGTCAGTGTAGTGTCCAGAGCATGGAGGCGCTACCAGGAGACAGGCCAGTACATCAGGAGACATGGAGGAAGCCAGCATCAGGACCGCTACCTCCGCCTTTGTGCAAGGAGGGACAGGAGGAGCACTGCCAGAGCCCTGCAAAATGACCTCCAGCGGGCCACAAATGTGCATGTGGCTGCTCAAACAGTCAGAAGCAGACTCCATGAGGGTGGTATGAGGGCCCGACGTCCACAGGTGGGGGTTGTGCTTACAGCCCAACACTGTGCAGGACGTTTGGCATTTCCCAGAGAAAACCAAGATTGGCAAATTCGCCACTGGCACCCTGTACTCTTCACAGATGAAAGCAGATTCACACTGAGCACATGTGACAGTTGTGACAGGGTCTGGAGACGCCGTGGAGAACGTTCTGCTGCCTGCAACATCCTCCAGCATGACTGATTTGGCAGTGGGTCAGTAATGGTGTGGGGTGGCATTTCTTTAGGGGGCCGCACAGCCCTCCATGTGCTCGCCAGAGGTAGCCTGACTGCCATTAGGTACTGAGATGAGATCCTCAGATCCCTTGTGAGACCATATGTTGGTGCGGTTGGCCCTGGGTTCCTCCTAATGCACGACAATGCTAGACCTCATGTGGTTGGAGTGTGTCAGCAGTTCCTGCAAGATGAAGGCATTGATGCTATGGACTGGCCCGCCTGTTCCCCAGACCTGAATCCAATTGAGCACATCTGGGACATCATGTCTCGCTCCATCCACCACAGACTGTCCATGAGTTGGGGGATGCTTTAGTCCAGGTGTGGGAGGAAATCCCTCAGGAGACCATCTGCTACCTCATCAGGTGCATGCCCAGGCATTGTAGGGAGGTCATACAGGCACGTCGAGGCCACATACACCACTGAGCCTCATTTTGACTTGTTTTAAGGACATTACATCAAAGTTGGATCAGCCTGTAGTGGTTTTTTTCCACTTTAATTTTGAGTGTAACTCCAAATCCAGACCTCCATGGGTTGCTAAATTTGATTTCCATTAATAATTTTTGGGTGATTTTGTTGTCAGCACATTCAACCATGTAATGAACAAAGTATTTTATGAGAATATTTCATTCATTCAGATCTAGGATGTCTTATTTTTGTGTTCCCTTTATTTTTTTGAGCAGTGTAAGTAATTTATCTCCCAGTGTATCTTACACAATAATTTTGCAAAATAATTAAACTGGGAGATAGTGACTGGGTTCACTGATTCATTCATTGATCCTGAATTGAACCAAGTATAAATTTGAGCCTAGTCCAATAGCTTCCATGGCATCAGGTTAGCAACCACAAAAATATGGTTCGTGTGATTTTTTTTAATAAAAGGATGTTCCATTAGTATACAACTTCAGAGAAATTGTTAAGAATGTACAAAAAATGCCAGAAAAAATTGCATCAAAATATACAATGATAGCTTTTTAAAAATCATTCAACTAAAACCATAATTTTTTGTGTTGGGATTAATGGTCAATTAAAAGAGAGCCATGTGTTGGAAGTTATAACTCACCCCCTCTCCTAGAAAAATGAAATATTTTAGGATATACTAAAAAAATCAGAATATTTCCCCTAAAAGAGAAGTGGAAATTCAGAGAGGTAGAAACTCAGCCCTCCCACCTTTGTCAATGGGCCATTAAGGCCATTAAGGTCTATTCTAAATAACAAAGATCTACCTCCTTCAGGTAGACCCATAATAGGAATCCCAAAGCCCTTTCATTACATCATCATCCAGCTAGGCTAGACCAAGCCTGGGACTCAGGACAGCCTACAGTGTTGCCCCTGAATGCTCCCCCGAGTCTGATAACCAATCAGGATACAAGTTCAAATTCAACCCAACAGAGGGCATAAAACCCAGGGATTCACTCAGGAGCTTCGAAGCATGTGGTCCTATCGACCACGAAAACCATCTTTCCAAACAGTTGCCATGTTTCCAGTGTCTTCCCACTTGGAACTGAACCCAGATGGACATTTCTTCCAACATATGAAAGATTATTTTTAAACATAAGTACTCCAATATGCAAAAAAATGAAGCCTCTAAAATACTAAAAACAGAGGAATGGTTGGTTAAAATGACAGAACTAGCAGAAATGGCAAAATTAACTTAATTAGTGAATGATCAACAAATAAATTTATTTGTGATTGGAAACCTTTAACGCCTTTTTGCTTGGAAAAATAAAAACTTGGGATTTATGAGTTTGAAGATGATTAGAAAGAGTAGTTTATGAAAAGAAGGAAAGTATGATGTAATGTTAGGGTAAAACAACTGCGGTCGCAAGGAAACCAGAAGCCAATTCATAATTTTTCTTTTATCCCTATTTTTCTTTACTGTATGTTTTCTTACAGCTTTTACTTTAAAATTTATCTGCCATTGAACATCTCCAGCTCATGGCTCAAGACACTCAAATAAATTACTAGTTTGGTACAAGCCACACTGAACAAGGGCCACTAGTCATGATATCCATACAAAGATAACCTGAAGAAAAAATTCTCACAATAAGAAATAACAGGCAATGATACCACCAAGAGAATCCTATAGCAACACATCCAGATATCTTGTCCCTATGACACTGACACCAACATGGGTCCAAACAGCATCTTTTTTCTAATATGATTTGCCAGCAATACTATTCTGGGTTCTACACAAAAAGGGACACAAATCTGACATCAGGACTAAAATCAAAGACAAAGTAATAACAAAACACTTGACCTTCCAGGATATTCCAATATAGCTCTCAAGATAATAGTTCTGGAACAAGTGGCTTTTCTATCACAATGGAGCAATGAGAAGCCTAAAAATTCTTGATGGCAGTTAACCATCTCAGAAGGCCTGAACCTCTTACAGTGATTAACTGATAAGGTATGTATGATCTTTCTCACATGATCTTCATTTGCATAACTACCCTGTCTTCATTTCCATTTTCCCCTCACCTTTCCCCAATGTATTTATATCCTACACACCAATTAAACTACTCCATGCATCTGATGAAATAAGCTGCAGTACAAAGTTTATGCTTTATAGCCTTAAAGAAGTGTTACCAGAATCTTTTTGAGGAGTGGAAACTGAAACTATTGTATCTCTTAACTCTGCCTGACTTTTTAGTCACCATGCCTTTTCCTTCCACCGTTATTTATTTGTATTTCACATTTAGAAACATTATACCACATTATATCACATCACCTCCTTGATCCTACTGGAATAAGTAGAATTTCCCTCAATATAGATATTACCATCCTATCATGTGTCTCTTAGGGCTTAGTCTCATATATGTAATATATGTTACCAGAAGACTGTGTGTGTGTGTGTGTGTGTGTGTGTGTGTGTGTGTGTGTGTGTGTGTGTAGGCCTGTTTCCCAAAGAAACATTTTTAAAACTTCAAGCAATTAAATTCTTAGTACTTTTTAATATGCAGATCAGAAAAAGAATTACAGGCTCCTTTACCAGATAAAAAGCAGGATCAGCATAGAATTGGGATACAATCAAAAAAATTTCAACATGTTGCTAACTAGATCTCAGATCCTCTCTCACCTCCCCCTAAAAACACGTTTTGCCCCACTCAGGAATTCTCGTTTGCCTCTTATTGCTGGGCCTGTTGTTCTCGTGTATCGGGATTCCCACAAAAACTTCACTCAGATCCAATTTGTTAACTACGCCACAGTAAATCGTTTCACTATAACCCAGCATCATCTTTTGGGTAACCACCGGCTATCGGAGGGGACTCTGTAAAATGGGCAGCCCGCTAAAAGTCATGGCCTGTACAGCACAAGGTTTGGGTTTTTGCACCAGTCAGGGATTACTTTGAAAGTTTAAACTAAGTTTTCGGTAAACCGGAGTCTGCCCGTTCCTGTGCAGCGTTGAGAATGGAGAGACGAGATTAAAAATGCCACCCAGAGGTAAAATGGGCAAACGGTATTTATTATTCCCGGTCCTCCTTCGATTTAGATTTAAGAAAGGAAGACATGCCTAGCCCCACTGAACGCCTAAATCAACATTTAAGGGTTGCCATTGCTATATCGAAGGGAAAAAAAATATCGACCCTTATCTAGATCTTTTGGGTAGTGACAAGCAGTCGTTGGTACTCACAGATCAGGAACCGCTGCCGATCCATTTCGGTTGCTTTCAAATCTGGGATGGGGGGGAAAGGGTGGGGTTTTTGTAAAAAAATATATCAAGTATAATATTGAGGGGGGAAACAAGGACGGCTCGCGTTTTCGACGACTTGCCTTTTTTTTCCTCTTCCCAGCAGAGTTCCTGATGAAGCTCGTGTAGACAGATATGTAACCCTCCTTGGTTAAAGGGCAAAACCGCCTCGTGTGTGCAAAGTCCTCCGAAGCTCCGCACTGAGGACACTTGTATTTTCTCAGAATGGGGCACTGCACGCGGCCGGCCTCGTCCTTCAGCCGATGCGAGCTGTAGATGGAGCGCGATTCCCCGTTCTGCTTGCAGAAAGAACAGCTGAATTCATCCCGCCCACGCGCGGCCGAGGGAGACTCGTCCACGAGCTGTTGCCGCGCTGCTGCTGCTGCTGCTGCTGCCGCCGCCGCCGCCGCGGGAAAAGTTGGCGCTCCTGCTGCCGCTCCGGCGACAATTCCGCCGCCTGCGGTCCGGACTCTTCTTCGGAGGGGCCGTATCGGTTCATCTCTTCCACCAACTTGGCCAGCTGGAAATAATCCCTCCAGAGTTGGAAAGCGGCCGGACTCATCCCTGCTCTCACTTAAGAGGCCTTGCAGCCGGGCGCTCGCGAGTTTCAAACGGGAGACCTCCTGGCCTTCTCCTGGAGGAGCCAATGGCTTTATCGGAAGCGGCCGGTCGCCACCCCCGACAATTGCTTGGAGCCGGAGAGTCTGATTTGGCAAAGGAAAAGAAAAGGGTTGCCGGGAGAGAGGCGGTGGGACTTGGGAGGAGGTGGGGAAGAATCCCGCGGCTTCCTGGCCGAGATAACAGGACAGTTAAGGAGGACAGGCGGGCTTTTATAGCACTTCAGCGCGGCTCTAGGATGCTGGAGGACCTTGTAAATCACCCTTAGCAGGAAGGAGCTCAAGACGCGCGCAAAAATGTTCTTTTGCAGGTGTGGGCTAAAAGATATGATTAGTTCTTCGGAAACAAGGACCGTCAGCTTAGCCCAGAAAGTGATTTTTTTTAAAAAACAACAACACACCATGCCTTCACTTTCTAAAACTTTGTAAAAGATGGTTTTTATCTATCTTTAGAGCAGGAGAGTTCCCACATTGTACCGAAGACTGCATTGCTAATTGCTATCTTATTTGGAATGCAAAAGTCTAGAGATCCACTAGTTATCAGGAAAAGGCTTGTTTTCTGGATCTGATTATTTCCCTCTCCGTTTTTAAAGGCAGCTGGGTTGATTCCCACCCCCACCTGCTGCCAGTTTGGCCTTGCAACAGTGTTAACAGTTATAGGAAGGGGAGGACCCAACAATAACCAGAATCTAATTTTGGCAAGGAACATATTTTTTCAAAAATATATATACAGTAGTATATATACAGTTACATGTAAATATAGGCACTCTTATATTTACATACACAAAGGTACACATAGATATATACAGGTGCATGTAAATGTTTAGGCACTCCTGAATCCTTAAGTAAACAAAAACCAACATAAAAGAGACAAAACCTAAAAGGAAAAGGAAAAGACCAGAACATCTCCATCCGCAATCAATATATAGATAAGATTAACACCAGGATTAATACTAACCAGCAATCAAAACATTACCTCAGTCAAGGAACTACCAAGAACACTGATGGGGGAAGCCACTTGGATTAAACCAAAGATCAACAAAGTTCTTTTCTCCTGGGAGAGACTATCTCAGCTAGTGAAGAGGTGGAAACTGAGAAGCAATTGGATATTTCAGACAATGACCTGAAATATCACCAAGCAATATTATAGGGAAGGTGGTTCCGAAATGGTCTTCATAATCCCAATCCTGAATACTATTGCAAGTCCAGGGGAAAATATCAAATATGCTGTACAATTATTTCTGGGCTAGAAGTGTGCTGCAAAATAGAGTGAGAAAAGTAATCCAAAAACAATAGAAAGAGTCTTATGGTAATTAAATCTATGAAATATTTGGAAGCTGCTTTTGCTCATGCCACCGAGTGGTTCACAATACTGACAGCTACTTCCTGGACAGGGAATAAAACAAAGTTCTGTCTCCAGCAGGATCTTCCCTGAGGCATGAACCTGAGCATATGGCCCAAGGAGATTCCTCCGGCCTTTTCTTTTCTACAGAGGACAAGACTTTAGCTTTCTCAAGTCCAAGAGAGAAGCTAGATACTAGAACAGGAAGAGGAACCTAGGTAATATTGTTTTCAGCCTCCCGAGGGATTTTCATCCTTCAGAATCTGGAAAAATCCAGGATAAGAATTTGTTTTAATGATCCTTTGTCTCTTAGCTATAGGTAACATATTTAGCAAGAAAACTACGATTAGACCTTTGATTTAGTCCTGTGTGTGTGCGCGCACATGTGTGTATGTGTGTTGAAATCTTTATTTCCAGTTATTATCTTAGATCTGTTATCAATGTATGCTTGGTATGTATTTTGTTGCAGTTGGGAGGCTCATTATAGCAAAGAACTACAGCTCTAAAATAGGGACATCCCAACATTATGTTAAATATCTTGTTATAGGTTTCTAGGGGAATTTTTTTTTCAAAGGCTGTATTTTGAGCAGTTCTGTACTTTTGGTCTCCTTTAACATTTATGTTCTAAGTAATCATGTTGTGAGTCACGAAGATGTATCCGACCCATCATGACCCCATGGACAACATTCCTCCAGGCCTTCTTCCCCTCTATCATCCTCTGGAGTCCATTTTCTAAGTATTCAGACACAATTAAAATATTATATTTGATAAGCACTCAATTTTTTGGTTTATAGCAGTGTTGCATAGCAGTATATTTCTGAGAGTGGAGTCATCAAAAAGCACCTGTAAGTCCTTTTCCTGCAAGCTCACCAATTTGATGTCAATACATGATGAATGCAAACAAAAGACCAGGATGAAGCAGAGGTTTTCTTGCTTGCTTGCCTTTCAAAGAGACTTCTATGCCAGGCATTGACTGTCTGACCTGAATCTTTTCTGCAAAGAGGGTTACATTATGAGAGGCAGGGAGGCTGCAGTGGGAGTGATTTACCAGCACCAGGAGGCTAGAAGGGAAAGAAATGGGCTGTGATGATTATATCAGTCCAGCTGCCCTGGATGGACCAGAGCTTCAAAAGTTATATGCTATTTGGAAAGAGAAAAAAAACAGCTTAAAAGAAACACTCTTTCCACCCCTCCTCCATTTTGATTGGTGAATGAAAGTGGCTGTTCTCAAAATGAAACCTCAATTTCAGGAATTAGGCAAGGATAATCGAGCTAATATTTCCCATTTAAATATGGCTTTAAGTTGTATCAGTTTTCTTTTTTGTTTCTTTCCAATTAAAGAGTCCAATATTATAAACTTTTAAAACTTCTATCACTGTTGCTAGTATATATGAAAATATCATGAAAATTATGTGGTATACTTATTTTTTGTGCAATTAATGAAGTCACTACTTACTATTAAAGATGTGCGTGTGTTTTCTGTTTCTTTTTCTATTTTTTCTATTCTCTTTGGTCTTTATATTTGTCTGTTTTCTTTTTTACATTTATTTTTAAACATTTTCCTTTCTCTGAATGTATTTTTCATTAACTACGTAAAATCTTTTAATAAAAATTATTTTTAAAATAAATGTAGACTAAAAGGTAGCAGCTTCTGTGTGGTTTTCCCTCTAACAGAGGATATGCAATAACATGTGGAGTGGGAGGAAGAGATAATTGGATTTTGGTATTGATTCTATCAGCCACTGTCTGAAAAAAAGGAAAAAGCTATGGTGTCTTGTCTGCCGTGGTGCCTGCCCTGTGTCATCATTTCCCCAGGGATCCAGGAAGCTGTCACCTTCCTGGCCCTCCAGACTATGAAGACCTGGCTTTTCTTCCAAGTAGTGAGCCAGAATGCTAGATAATTCCAATCTAACTATGGTATGTGAGACTGAATCTTGCTGTTTTCATAGTGTGATTATTTTAATGCTGTGCTTATCTGAGTAGTCGACTCGGTATTCATCGAGTTTCCCCGAAAATATCAATCAGAAAATAAGCCCTAGCATGTTTTTTTTAAAGAGAATGCCCCTAATATAAGCTAACCCCCAAAATAAACCCATTAAGATTGTCAGCCTTGGGGGGCGGCGGCTGCAAGACAGAGTGAGGTGGGGATAGCGCTATGCTGCGGCCCCCGCACGCTCTGCCCCCGCCAAACTCCCTTGAATACCACTGACTCTTATCTAACTTTAAGCAGGGGCCAAGCATGCAGGGGCTGTGGCATGGCACCATCTCTGCCTCACCTTGTGGTGGCAACAGCACCAGGCATAAGCAGGGGCATGGGGCAGCCCACTCTGTGTTCAGCAGCTGCTGCTGCAAGCACATTTCAGGCAGCCATGAACTCATCTGGCTCTTGGTCCCTCCCAAACCACCCACAGGGAAGAACCTTCAGCCAGATTTCACTTGAGGGGATCAAGTGGCTTTTATCCCAATTTATGGAAAAACCATGACCCTGAAGGGTCTCCAAAGTAAACTTGGTATCTAATTTTGCTTGATGTCTGGAAGATGACAAAATTAAAATATCATCCAGATAACATTGTAAGCGGACAGATTTTATTCTGAGCGAGGCAGCCAATGCCGCGAGGACCTTGGTAAAAGTCCTAAGGGCTGAAGCCAGACAAAATGGCAGGGCGATATATTCGTAGTGCCGATCACAATAGCAAAATCTAAGATATCTGTAGTGGGCAGGTCTGATTGGTATATGTAGATAAGCTTCTGTGAGATCTATAGAGGGCATGATATTGTTCTCTCTGATGCTAAGCAGAATGGACTGGAGAGTAGTCATCTTGAATTTCCGATAAACCAATGATTTGTTCAAACGCTTGAGGTCCAGAATTGCCCTCCAGCCCCCCGAACTTTTTGGGACCACGAACAATAGAGAGTAACAGCCTTGACCTCGCTGTTCAGATGGGACCTCTCTAATGGCCCGAATTAGAGCAGAGCAGCCTGGTGCAATTGAATGCTTTTAATTTACACAAATAGAAATACTACTAATAGTACTACTTCTCCTTCTCTTCTTTTTTGGCCTTGCTTTTTTCCTTCTCCTTTTCCTTGTCCTCTTTTCCTCTCCTCCTTACTCCTTTTCCTGTCCCTCCTTCTTGGCATCTCTGTTGGCAAAATCCTGTTGTTGATGAGGTTGTGCAGCACTACCACCGATTGGATCAGATGAAGCAAATGGTGGGGCGGGGGTAGCAGTATGCCGTGGCTCCAGTGCACTTGGCCTTGGCTGTCCAATGTCTTCAAGTTCTGCTGCACATGCAGGATAAGCCTTCTGTGGCTGCTCCCCCCACTCTATCTCACTGTCTTTGCTTGCCATGTGGCACATCCGGTGGGCAGCCCCCGAGACCAGAAAGCATTGGACAACAGGTTGGCGGGCTGCAGCAGCTCCTGGACACTGTTGGTCCCTGCACGCTCGCTACTTCTTGTGCGCACACTGGTCTGATCACCCTGATATCATGTTTCCCCCAAAAATAAGCCCTAATGCATCTTTTGGAGCAAAAATAAATAAATAAGACTGTGTCTTATTTTGGGGAAACACAGCACATATATTGTCATTAGTACTGATAGAAATGCCACACACAAAAAGTGTCATTGTATACCTAATTTTTTTTAATCCTCATGAGAGAATCTCAGGTATACCTAGCAGAATGGGTTATGGGATCTGTCCTCTTAGACATTACTAACCAGACAAGGAGTAGAAATAAATGGGCAGTTTCTCAATGGGGAAAAGTAAAAGGTGGATTTCTTCTGCTGGCCAAGTTCTTTTTCAGCCACAGTTGCATTCACTGATCAGTGAGCTTCTCCACCAGCATAACAACCCACCGACAGAATGAATGTTGATTGTGACTTTTTAGTTTTGGAGTCTCTGCCCAGTAAGTAGAAGATTCTTCCAGGAATGGTTTCCCAGAAAGCATTTAACCTTCCCAGCAAAGTGTGGGTGGGGGAGAGAGTTAAGGGGGATTAAGGCTTGTTGATTTACACTGGGTTGGAAGGAGGCAGAACAAGTGACACTGAAAAAGTCTGGGACAAAAGTGTGACACGCTGATGGGAGCAAGCCATTAATTTACTCCAATAGTGTAGTGGTCCTTCAATGAAGCAATTTCACTTCCAGTGTCTGCAAAGAGCGCAGGGTACACTCAACAGTCGATGGTTTGACCTCATTGACAAAACTCACCGACAGCGTTGAATGTTCCCCGAGAACTTTTACCAGTTGTGTGGGTGGGTGGGGTGGGGGAGAGAGAGAGAGAAAGAATATCACTGAAGCAGTTTAGCATTCTCCCGCACTGCCCACAAAATCCTTGGTGCACTGCCCTCAATAATTACAACTCAACCCACTGGATTTTACAGGATGTTGGAAGGCTCTCCTAGCACTAGTACCCCATCTGTGAAGTAAAAAAAGAGAAAACTACCTGTTATCCTTCTTGCATAGTTGTGGCATCTCCAATTTGTAAACATTTGTCTTGTTCCTTTGCAGATTGGAAAGCTATCTGCTGAACCCATTTTTGGACAGAGGTTCTGTGATTTGTAGAGCTAAAGAATAGATAAAGGAACACATATGGTAAATTTAATACACAAAGTCTAGTAGTAGTGAACAGCTTCACCTGCTGACTTTCTGTCTGTCACATAGCAACAAGCAAAAGATGGAGTTAAAGCAGAGTAGTCACCAGTAAAAAAAAAATCACAATTGAATCTCCTTATATGTGGCTTTTGTGCCAAGCAAGCTGCTCTGTATAATCAGAAACCTGAAACAACATCTGCTATTTCTACTGAGGAACAACTGATCATCAGCTTGTTCCCAAATGTGCATCCTTCCGACTAACAGCCACTGGCTGGTGCATGGATATGGTAATGCACTAATGGCAATACTAGTATTTTCCTGGATTGGAACTATTCCCTCTGATTAGGAGCTACTGCATCATTCTCAGAGTATCTTGGTTTGCCCATTGGTTCACCTAGCAGTTGGTCTTCTATTGCTGCCTTTTTTGAATGAAAGGGAGACAATGCATACTACAGAATGGAATGAACAGCTATGGAACTCATTCACCATTTCTTTCTCATTAAGGATTAACAGAACTGGACAGTACAAATCTGGACAAATCAGTACAAATCTACTAGATGGCTGCAGAAAGGTACAGACTCTTGTTCAATACTACCATCTGGTGGGGTTTGTCAAATAAGCCATCAACAGACATATAGAGATAAACAACATCTACATACCATTCAAAAGAGACAATCAAAAGCTAAAAAGGAAACAAAACACCCAAAACACCCCCTCACCAGCAATCAATACCCAGATAAACTGATGCTAAGATTAATACCAGATGAACAATCAAACAGTAAACCATACCCCAATCAACTAATTAGCAAGAAGAAAACAACACTCCCACCAACACTGATAGGGCAAGCCATTTGCATATAAACAGAGAGCAAACCCTACTCTTCTAGGACTGATGATGTTACCTAGTTGGGTAATTAAATATCTCCAAGAAAACAACCAAACTCAGAGAGCACTCAGGACCTCCCAGTGTTATTGTAAATGTGGCAATGATCTTTTAGTTGTTACCCTCAAAGGGCAATGTTTAGTAGTTCAGTGGTTTTGGTGATATGAGCAGTAGGGTGAGAAAATGCATAAATAGAGCAAAAATAAGTAGCAGGAGAGTTTGTGGCAAAAGAGGGACAGATATGATGATGAGATACAAAGAACTGTACATGGAAGATGACTAGAGCTGACTCCTGAATTCTTACCAGCACTATTTGTTACATGTGCCAAAGTACTAAAAATCTATTAATCAAAGACTGGGTTGGAAAACTTTTTAATAAATAAATAATTACAATAGTTTCTGTAGGCACATCCCCTATTACACAAATGTGCTTGTTTTTTGTTTTCTGTTTTGGTTGGTGTGACTCTTCCTCAATATTCTAGTACCAGAAAGTCTTCAACTACAGGTAGTCCTCAATTTACAACCACAACTGATCCAAACATTTCTGTTGTTAAGGAAGTTTTACCTCATTTTATGACCATTTTGCCACGATTGTTAAATGAATCACTCCAGTTGTTAATTGAATCATGCGGTATGAAGTGAACCTGCTTCCTCTATTGACTTTGCTTGTCAGAAGCTGACTGGGAAAATTACAAATGGTGATCACATGCTCCCAGGACAATGCAACAGTAATAAATAAATGGTAATTGCCAAGCATTTTAATTTTGATCAGGTGACCATGGGGATGCTGCAACAATGAGAAGTGTGAAAACTGATCACAAGTCACTTTTTCCAGTACTGTTGTGTAACTTTGCATGGTCACTAAACAAATGGTTCTTAGTCAAAGAGTACCTGCATTGAATTCCTTCTTGATGTGAGTCTCTTAAAGCAGGGATCCCCAACCTTTCGACGCCTGCCCGGTTCCGGCGTCAGCTGGGCGCCGCGCCCGGTTCCGGCGTCAGCTGGGCGCCGCGCCCGGTTCGGCGTCAGCTGGCGCCGCCATCTTTTTGACGAAAAATCACTTCCGGTGACGCCACCGAAGTGATTTTTCGTCAAAAAGTGGCGCCAGCGCTTCTGGTGAGCTTTTTCGGTAGAAATGGCTTTCTACCTGGAAAAGCTCACCAGCGCTGGCGCCGCCATCTTTTTGACGAAAAATTGCTTTTTTACCAAAAAGATGGCGGCGCCCAGCAACCAGCGGCCCGGTAAGGCTTGTTCCGCTGCCGTGCCGGTCCGCGGACCGGCGGTTGGGGACCCTGTCTTAAAGGATACAGGAATCCTAAGACTTGTGATGGGGCAGGAAGTGATAGCCAAATCACTGTGAAAAAGTTAAAATCATGGGGATCCTATTGGGTGAGGATTGTGGCTTATACAGTGGCTTATTTGTGGGTTTTCCCAGAACACCTGCTTGAATGTTATTGGAAATAACTGCAGGGAACAGAAATATATAAATTGAAACAGGACTGAAAACTAACATCCCTAATAAGGAAAACCTCATTTTTAATTATCCTGGGATAATCACCCTAACCCTTCATCTTCTGTCATGACACTGATCAGGATATGAAAAAGTATTGACCTATTTCTGGCCACTGTCTTTCCACTGAAGGGAGCTAATCTACTAACAAAAGAGAAATTATTATGATTGGAAGCATATTTCCATGCTACAAATTTAACAAAGTCTCTGAACTACAAAAAGTAAATTGCCATTTTTAACAATAAATTCTGCTTGTAGAAAGAGTCCCCTATCCAATTATACAAGGGATAGTCCCCCCACTATTTAAAGCATTCCAAACCTTTAAACTAGTGTAAAATTAGTTGTAGACCTCTTGGAACAGCACAATCTGGAACCAAGTTGATTACTAACTTAACTCCACTGTGAGGTATGTAAAATTGCAGCTAATCTAGTTTTTTTTTTCCTTTTGAAACGTTGCAAGGAAAGCTTTTCCCTCCCTCTGGTGGGAATTCTCATAGTTAACATTTAATGCACCATGCCTTCTGTGAAGATGATTGCAGCAAATTGTAGTCTGTTTTTTGAGGGATGAGGGAGTGGTAATGGTTGTAATATGGAATTGATTTTCTTGCTCATGAACTCCCAGGAGAAAAATGTTGTATTTTCACTTTTCTGACTGGTGCTGCCAATCTAGGGTACTATTCTATTCTAATTCTATTGTCTTTTTCCAACTAGGAGAGAAAAGGATCAGTCTTTCAGATTCTTTAAGGCTGGCTAGTCATTGGTCTTCCTACCAGATGCAAGAAGAAGAATGCAGAACATCCAGGCAGAGAGAGAAGTTGGCAAACAGCTGGGCTGCTTCCACAGCCTTACTTACTCCCACCCTTTTTGCAATTCTACTGATGCTTTGGCTTTAAACTTGTCATGCCAACTCCCCAGAGGATGGTTTGCATGCAAGAGACAGCTGGTCAGGAAGACCCAGAAGAACTACCTGCAAAGAGAAACAGAAGGGCGAATTTAATCCATAGCAACAATAATTCAAAATGGTAATGATAGCCTTTATTTACTGCAGCGCGTTGAATTAAAAAAAAGTAAGTCATTTCTATGAGCCATTTCTACAATCAGAACCAAGTATCTAAGGGATGGAGGGACATTCCAATACTGAAGAATTTCAGTCAGACATCCATCTGCTAGGGATGTGCTGGCTCTATTTTTTTTTTTTTTTGTATTGAACAGGGGTGGAAAACTCATCCACCTATTTATTATTATCATCATCACTACACTACAGATTGGGGTGCAGACAATGGCATTTACATTTACATTATGTACAATTGCTGAAATTGGTTCAAAGTTCAAACTTCAACCCACTTCTGCCTGGTTTGTCAGTCCTGCCTATCAGCGTGCCCTATACAATGTGGGCATAATAGTCTGGGACAGAACTATTGTGTTTGTGATTTCTACATGGGGCTAGAAGGCTGGTTACACAAATGGGGCACAATGCAGTGCAGTTCAGTGTCTAAGAGCTGTGAACTGAAAATCCAGTAATACTAAGAATCTAAAGAAAGACTAAAGTTTATTTAAGGCCAATGTCTGACTCCTCACTCTGAGCAATTAAGAGTTCTGGAATAATCAACTCTTCTCTCCTGCCTACCTCAAAGCAACTGAAATTGACAGATTTGTAGCCAAACACAGAGATCTACCAAATATGACAAAACTGTCATGAATCAGCCTAATTTAATCCCACTGACAATAGCAAATCCAATCACAGTTATGCCTTGCTGAAATGGTACCTTCTGGTGTGTTTCCTGTCCTTTTATTGAGTGAATGAATCCCCCAGCAGGTTTTATTCATCATCTCAGCCTCCTTCCCAGATGTACAATTGGGCGATGATATTAAAACATGCAAACAGGATGGCGGTGTGATGTCATCATGAGACAAATCCCACCCTTCTCTGCTTATTTATTTAGCGTATGGCATCTACAGTGGTCATGCATCACTGATAAATGTATTTAAATAAAGCCTCAGAATATATATGTATTCTGCTTAAACATTTTGTCAATTGTCTCCATCTCCCTGTGGATACCCATCTATACAACCATTCCTTGAAGGATTCTCCTTTCTGCTGAACTACAGTAAACAGATAACATCCAGATAATATTTAATTGTCAGATGCATTTTCAACATTTAAAAAATTATCTTTTTTCAATAACTGCTTTATGTAAGAATTTAAAAAACCATAACAAGCTGTAACAGCAGAGTTTGAAGGGACCTTGGTGGTCTTCCTGCTTGGGCAGGAAACCTTGTGCCATTCTAGACAAGTATCTATCCAGTTTCTTCTTAAAAGTAGCTGTACGGAATCATCTCATGTTCAATCTTTCACCTTGGCACCGCTTGATTTGCCTTCTATTGCTTATTTGCATTTGAAATAATAATTGATGGTAAAAAACGGGGCCAGCATATCTGGCCTGAAGAAATCCATTAGACAGCCACAGAATATTAGCCTTCAGTACCATAATACAGTATCTTGGCTGTCATCTACCATTTGCCTAGAATCCTGCAGGTATGAAACAGAAATTTTACTCAAATGGAGTTGTACACCAATTATTCAGTGTAGAGGATTACATCGCCAATCAAAGTCTGCAGTGTTAAGGCCATGTCCTTCCCGCTCATGAGTCACAGTTGGATCACCCAAAGGGGTGAACAAGGAAGAATGGATATCCTAGGAATTGCAGTGCAAGAGAAAGTTGTTGGAAGAACCTTGAACCTCCAGAACCAATCATTCAATCCTAGATGTAATAAAACCAAAAACTCACTGGAATAGCTAATAGTGAAGCTAAAGCATAAGAATTTTTAACACATAATATAGGAGGAACCAGAGTCTTTGGAGAAGACACACGATGGCTTAAAAAAACCAAGGCAATAGAACAAGCCAGGAGAAGACAAGATGACTGGAAAACACCACTGATATCACAAACATGAATTTTTAGAACACAAAAAGCAATCTGGCAAAACATTATCTATCATGTCACAAAGATTCAAAAGCAACTGAACCACAACAAGCCGACTGAGCATGAAGACCAGCTCTCTGCCATTGTCCCCGTCATTATTATCCAGTTTGGCCAACAGATGGCAGTTGTCAGCCTCACCACACAATAGCTTAAAACAGAAAAATGGTCCTAAGGAAGTTTAAGTTCATGTAAAGATGTATGAATTTACTGGAAACTCTCAACCTGAATGTGTCAATAGCAGAATGCAGGATCTGCCATGGCAATTCTACCCACACTCCCTAAATTAGGGATCTTGCTTCTTTTATAGTTATAGGCCAAAGATTCAGCAACAGAGTTCATGCAGATCAGTAATGTAGTGGAGCAAGAATGAAAGGGGGTGATGCCTGGTAGTTTGCTTTCCTCTGGCAAAAAAGTGGGTATTCGGCTAGATCCTCCTCCTGCTTTGCCCTGCATCTATTGGCCTGTATCTGCTGGCAGCCAAGGAAACTGCATGAATGTGTCTATGTAGTTAGAATCAAGTTCAACTTGAAGGAGACTTTTCTTATCATTCTGGTTCCACTTATGGCCATAAATCAAGTAGTACTTACAATGACCAGCAGTCCAGACTAGTAACTTCCCAAATTTTTTTATTGGTCATATCATGACCTCAAAAGTGTTGGACTAGGTTGGCTATGGCCTGATCTGTCATGGCTCTTCTGAGGCTCTTTTTCTTTTCTTTTTAACTTTCTCTTGAAGAACTCTGAGGAGTTTACAAAAGGACAGTAAGAACCACCTTAAAACCATGAACAACAAATAAAAAACCTGTACATTTCTAAAAATTTAATAACATTTAAAGGTTCATTTTAAAAATTTCTGTCTAAAGAGATTACAGGTTTCTACAGCATTTGTCATCCCATAAATAGGTTGCATTGTGATTCATGCCTTGGTCCCTCTGTTCACATTGCTATGAGGCACCTACAGGTGACTGCCTTTGAAAGGTATAAGAAAACCGCACCAGATCCAGAGTACAGTCATTTGAGACCATAACCGCTCATTTCCCCACGTAACCCCACTCTTTCATGCACTGCACTGGTTAAGCAGTTTGTTTCCAGGTGCAGCTCAGGGTTCTGGTTGTCATTTTTATAGCCTGTCATAGTTCCCAACATAGATAGCTATGAGTCTGCCCTCTTCTAACAGTCTCGGGGCTATGACAATTTGCCATGGCCAACTCGCCGCAGGGTAACTCACTGTGGGACAAGAGTTACACTAATATCAAAGAAATGATGGGATAGAATCATTAAAGAAAGGATGCAAAAGGAGGGACAGAATGAAATGCCAATGGCAAAAATTAAAATATTTTTTATTTATTTTAAATAAATTGAATTGTTAAATTGTCCTGTGGCAAGTCGTCCTGCAAACGTGTCGGCCATGATGTGTTGGCTGCAATGAGTTGGTCATGATGAATTGTCTGCAGCAAGTTGGCTGTGGCAAGTTGTCCCACTCCCGCAGTCTCTGCCTGTCCTTCAGAAGAGAAGGCTCCCTCTGGATCCCAACCCTAAGGGGATAGCTCTGCAGGGATCCCAAGTAAGGCCCTACCAGTCATTGATTGATCCTTTTTCTGGAACCCCAAATCTGTTGGCCTTTTGAAAAGGGCTTTCTAGGAGAGCTGAGGGAGACATGTTAATCTCTCCAGATCAGGATGGTATTATGTTGTGTCCCAGCTTATAGGTTGTTATTTACCATATTGATATTTTACTATTTTCTTACTTTTATATCACTACATCCATGCAGTTTCTTTTGATCCAAGAGAGGGGTGCTGAGTGTTACGAGAATCATGATGACCCTCTACTTCAAATTTCGGGAATAGTGGACATCAATCAGCAGGGGAAAGAGGAAAGAATTCTGTGCAACTCAACTTAATCATAGTTTCCTGGTAGGTTGCAACTGGCTGAATTTGTACAACATGCTAAGCTATAAAACATGTTTTATATAAAACCTTAACAGGTGAGTTCATACAGCACACTATCTCAAAATCTAGCCTTATGAGTCAGTGTGATGCAAACCTCTATTGTTCATCCTGACCAATTCAGCAATTGTTTTTGTGAAAAGAAAGAAAATGTATAATTTAGACTCCATTCAAAGAAAGGGAGGGAAACAACAAAACAAGAAAGGGAGTAGGGTTTTTTTTTTTTTTGTTTAAAACCTTGCTTTTGAAAAGGGGAAGAACTACCCTACACCTGGAAATGAGACACTGTCAGAAGGAGCAAAGTACCCTGGACCTTTTATGTGTTGCTTCAGAGAAAATGGGAGGCAGGAGAGAATGGGAGAGGAAAGAAAAGAGGGTCAGACAAAAATCAAAAGACAGATGAAAGGGATGCCAATGGCCTTTCAGTCTTTCCAGGCCAGCTGCGGGTTCACTTTGTAACCTGAAGTCCTGTCAGAAAATGAATGAGAAGGAATAGCATGTGGAGGCGGGCGGGTGGGTAGGTGGAGAGCAGCTGTCTAGACACAGCCAAGCTGCAGCAACAAAACCCTGTATTAACTAACACACACACACACACACACACACACACACACACACACACACACAGAGGCATGCACCCTGCAATTTAATTCTCTGCCTTTTTGCAGCCTGTGGACAAATATGCAAGATAGTGTTAAAGAGACATTCAAGATAATGGTAAAGAGATGTAATAAGCAGTGGCAGCCAGAAAATTTTGCAGTGTATCCCCTCAACCCCCAACAGGAACTGCTATTCAGAGATGGAGAAAAGGGGAAGCAGACCCCTCACACAACACACCTGAAGATTTCTGCCCTGGGTTCAGAGTGGGAATTGGTGGCCAGTTCAAAATCCCAGCATTTGATACCTAACATTTTTTGAGGGAGAAGAATGGCAAAGAGAAGAGCTGTCCTCCTTCTTTTCTTCCATCCTAAAATGTTAACAAACAACAAAAGGTGTTTTTAAAAAAACTT
This sequence comes from Notechis scutatus, assembly GCF_049901735.1. Classification (NCBI taxonomy): domain Eukaryota; kingdom Metazoa; phylum Chordata; class Lepidosauria; order Squamata; family Elapidae; genus Notechis; species Notechis scutatus. The sequence continues at coordinate 156,240,222 of NC_142010.1, read as the reverse complement.
ATGATACACATCCTCCAACCTCTAATTACTCCCCCAAAGAAGTTAATTTCTTCTTCCGCCTCCATTTCTCACTCCTTTTTTCAGTTGAGGATGCTGTAACATTTTGTGCCTCAAATGTTCCTGAACCAGTCAAATATATATAAGTTTTCCACACTTCTTGCTTTCCCCTTGCCACCCTCACAAGGTGGGGGAAGTGATAAGGAGTTCAGAAAAAATCAAGGAAGGAATCTGGGATTTGAGGGAAACACTTGAGAAGCAGAGTGCCCTATGTCTTATTTGTATTTCTCAGAAAGATAACAACTTTTTTATACCTTTCACCTTTAAAGTGAATTTGATAATTCCTTCGCCCCCCCAAATGTGTTTAGTTTAGAATTTCCCCATCAATATTCCCTATCTCCTTGGAACTCAAACGTTCTTGTATCGTTTCAAACGGTCTTTGTTCTAATATGCACATTCTGTACATTGTCATGCATCCCATGGTAGTGCATCTCCCCATCAAATGCTGAGGCACGGGAGTGTAGTTTTCTTCCGTTCTCAGCAAGAATAAGTGACCTTCTAAATCAGTGTTTTTCAAACTTGCCAACTTGAAAGTGTGTGGACATCAACTCTCACAAATCCACACATCTTCCGGTTGCCAAGTTTGGAAACAACATGCTAAAAATTTCTGGACTACAATTCCCAGCACTGGCAAGGCCATCTGTAGCAGTACCAATTGCCTATCCCTCTCTAAGTCCTCAAACATTTAGCATGCCTAAAATTTACTCAGCAAATCATTGCCATTTAGAGGCATCTTTTAGAGTTTTCCCGGCACACCAAAAGAATGGAAGCTATTTGATAAAAACTTCTAAGAGAGGGAGAAAAAGATCCTTACCTGTTTCGGGATGAAATCCTCTACCCAGTTATCTGGAATGGAACCTATTGATCTCAATATGAAGCTTAACTTCTGAGTCTGGAGGAATGCCTTTCTTTGTATGCCCATTTATATGACTGTACTGTTGGTGTCTAAAAGAGCGTTAGCTGTAAAATAATCTAAGCTCTGCGCTGCTCACATATGCAGCAAGTAGCACTAAGTCACTCTGAACGGCTCCCTTGTCCCAGTGTGAAGTGGGAAAAACCTGCATATAAAGCAAGAAGCAAATTTCACTTTAACCTTTGATCCCCAAATCGCACAGAACAACATACGTTCAAGTTGCCTGCTCTATTTTCCTTAAGCCGGCCGCCCCATAGAGCTTCAGCCCTTTCCTCCTCCTCTTATTCCTGGCTCCAAAAGACTGAGGGGAGCCCCCAGCAGCTCCCCAGTTCCCTCCCATACCTTCCTTCCTCATTGATTTGCAAAATCCGTTCTCAGGTGTCAGATTTTCTGAGCTGCCGCTTTGAGGCTGGCTCTGCTGAACTTCGGCTGTTCCTTTTAATATGTCAGCAAGGAATTCATTTGCATGCATACACAGGGAAAAATTCTGCCTGTAGCCTGCGGAGGGAGGGGGGAGGTCTCCGCTTAGCATGGCCTGAATTAAGAGCAGCGATTCAGGAGCCCGGCTCGGCTCGGGATTAATCAGCAGGGGATGAGCCCCCCTGCCTAGCATTTGGCCATTCTGCTGACAGCCATCTCTGGGAATGGATTCAGCCCTGGCAACAAATTAGAAAGGGAGTAAGGAGCTTAAGAAAGCCAGGCAACTCAGTGCCCCAGTTTCAGGCAGGCCCCCTAATCCCAGGGAGCCTGGAGAGGAGGTGGGGAGAGGCTGGGGAGCTGCAGCACTGGGCACCATTACCCTGGGCCTGACTGTCGGGCGTGTTCTGGGAGCCTTGCTGGAACTCAGCCAGGAGCAGAAACTGCCCTTGAACCGAAAGGAGCCAGCAGTTGCTTGCGGGAGAGTCTGAGCCAGCCCCAGACGTCTGCGCCTCAGGCGGAAGGGCAAACAGCCTCCCTCATTTCAAAGTCAAGGTGCAAGAGGCCCAGCCAACTGGTTATTTTGACACTGGAGGAAGAACTGCTCCCCTTTCCTGGCAGTAAAACGTGCATCTAAAAATCAGTGACAGCCTTCCCCAATTCTTCGCACCTTTTGTGAAGCTGCAAGAAAGAATGGAAGGTGTTGCTGTCTGGATCACCCAACTTGTGCTTCTAGTGAGCGGCTTCCTCTGTTCCTTTATTTCATAAACCTCCACCGCCAAGGGGGACACAAAAGAAGCAAATATATCCATCAAGGAAAGCCCAGCAGAGCTCTTTTCAAACTGCTTTCAAGTTTCCGCTAGGAAGTCCCAGCATATACTGAATGCTCTTGTAAACTTCACAGGTCTTGCTAATTTATAGATTCTTGCCCTGAGTAGATAATTGCATCCAATGAGCTCCCAAGCTTCTTTCCAGATCCTCTACAACTCCCAAATCCTTATCACAATCCTGTTGGTTTGGTTAGTATTATTCTAACTGGGCCAGAAGGACAATATACAGAATAACAGAACTGGAAGGACCTTGGAGGTCTTCTAGTCCAACCCTGTGATCAAGCAGGAGACCCTATACCATTCCAGACAAGTGGCTGTCCAGTCCCTTCTTAAAAGCCTCCAGTAACGGAGCCCCCATAACTTCTAAAAGTAAGCTGTTCTACTGGTTAATTGTTCCCACTGTTAGGAAATTTCTCCTTAGTTCTAGGTTGCTTCTCTCCTTGGGTTAGTTTCTGTCCACTGGCTTCTTGTCTTGCCTTCTGGTGCTTAAGAAAATAGTTTGACCCCCTTTTCTTTATGGCAACCCCTCAAAATATTGGAACATTGTTATCATGTCACCCCGGTTCTTCTTTTCTCTAGACTGGCCATACCAATTCCTGCAACCATTCTTCATGTTTTTGCCTCCAGTCCCCTAATCATCTTTGTTGCTCTTTTCTGCACTCTTCCCACAGTCTCAACATCTTTTTTATATTGGGGCAACTAAAACTGGATGCAGTATGCCAAGTGTGGTTTTACCAAGGCCTTATAAAGTGGTACTAACACTTCATGTGATCTTGATTCTACCCCTCTATTAATGTAGCCTAGGATTGTGTTGGCTTTTTTGGCTGTTGCCGTACACTGCTGGCTCATATATAAGTGATTGTCCACTAGGACATTCAGAACAGAAGCCCAGATAAGATAATTGACAATTCCAGTGGTTTTCAATTTTTGCAACTTGAAGATGTGTGGACTTCAACCCCAGAAGTCCCCAGCTACCATGGGAGTTCGAGGAGTTGAAGTCCACACATTTGCAGGATGATGCCAAGATATAACACTGGGTTAGACATTATGCAGCATCAGTTTTTATTATTTGTTTCCAATGACACAACACTTAAAAAATAAATTCTTGCCTGCGCATATTCCTCTTCAAAAATGTTTTCTTCTCAGAAAAAAGCAAGGAAAATGATGAAAAAAATCATTCTAATTCAAACCTATCTTTAGCTTAATACCAACAGATGGGGATGGGTGCAGGTAGGGGGAAGTTGTCATTTGGATAAGCAGGGATGTAACAAATTGCCTAGGGAGGCTGTCAAATCTTATATGCTTTCATGAAATGCCTGGAAAGATGCTTTGTCTGGAGTATCTTATCCCCACCAGTTATTTCCAATGACTTGGAAGTGCAGGGTTGAATAACAGCTCTTTGTGCATGTATGTGTACATAAGTATATAATCCACTCTTCTCCCATTACAAATAGAGATCTTCCAAATATGAAACAAAGAATTCTGAGGGCATTTTGTCTCATTAACCACAGAAAACCCAGGTTTTCCTTGCATCAAATGTCTACTGACAGGAAACATCAACTGACCCAGTCTTTAAGTAGGATCCTACTGTGATTTTTGTTGTTATCAGAAGCAAGCATTTCCTTCTTTCATTGTTCAGAGATAAAGGCACTTCTAAAACAGTATCATTGCAATGACACATTAGACACCCAACAAAGTGCAAAGAATTTGCTGGAGGGCAGCAAAATATAAAGAATACGAGGGTTAAACGTGCACCTCACTCATTCAATGAGAGCCAGAGTGGCATCATAGCTGATGTGATGGAGCAAGGGCAGGGATACAGAGGTTTGGGCCCGTCTTGTAAACTCCCTGGGTGACTTTGGAGTAGTCATTCTCTTCCAGCCCCACCTACCAAGTAGGAACTCTAGTTATGAATATGTGTATATATATATATAGTCAAACGTTTATAATATAGTAGAAATAAGAATAAACATAAGTTTAAATACATGAAATAGGAACTAATAAATGGGGACAATAGGACAGGTATGGTAGGCACGATTGTGCACTTATGCATGCAAATATAGGAGATTTGAATGAAAGATAAGCTTTAAATCTAATTAATCAATGTATTTATCAGTTAACCCTAAAACGTCTTGTCCCCCAGTGGGAGATTCTCTATAAATAAAAATCAAGGATTGCCCATATGAAGTTTGTTATAAGCATTTGAATGTAAGTTGGCTGCCATTCATGTGGTGGTAGAACTGATTCATGTTCAGAGACTACTTACTTTCGAAATATGGTTGCTGGTGCTGTTCCTACCAGATAATCTTGTTTATTACAAATGCATACAGCTGGAGAAGGAGGAGGAATAATTGGATCTCTATCAGATCTCTTTTCTTTCAGTTCTTCATTCCTAGCAACTAGCTCTCCTAAAGGAGAAAAGGACCAGGGACTAGAAAAGCGTGTTTGTTTGATAGCAAACATAACAAAAGGAAATTACATTGTGGTATTATATATCTTGATATTTATTGCTTTCTGATATTGTGGGTTAGTTTCTCCAATAGAACAGCTCACCTTGTGTACACATTTTTGAGAGGATTTCTGAGTATCTTTCAAGCCATTGCTTCTATTATTTAAATCTGTGTCAGTCTCAAATGACGTCATATACTCTGAAGAGCACACTCAGGATTTCTAACCTTACTTTCCTAGCTGCAGATTTTATTCATCCATAGGAAATGTGTTAATTCAATGTGAATTATTTATTAAATGATGTCATTACAGAAGGATTCGGAAATAGATTTCAAAGATCCATTAAATTAAATGAGTCTTAGCATCTGTACATGTACAGCAACGTGAGTTAACATATTAGATATGCCTTATTTTTATGCTGCTGTTAAATCCTTGTATCTCTAAAAATAAAACTGAATACAATTTGAAATTATGTTTGCACCAATTGTCCCAGCATTAATAAGACATTATGGTACTGGATACATTTATTTTGCAATGCCTTAATTTATGCAAATATTTTTTCTATTCTGCCCAGTTAAATAATTATTTTCTAATTGTACTATATTTACTGCAAAGAAAATCAGAAGCTTCTCTTTTCCATTTCTTTTTATTCTTTTATCCTGCACTTTTGCAGACATTTCTTCTTTTCCTTTGTTTCCTTACTGCTTTTTCTCTTTATTGGTCTGAGTTAGTTTTTTTGCTCTTTGTAAACTCTCAATAAAAAAAATTACAAAAAAAATAGAAAGAAGCTGCTGAGTTAAAAAGCACTGACTGAGAGATATATGCTTCAAAAATGAATTATTTAAAATGTGAATCTTGCCCCTGAGTGCAAAGAGAGCAAACAGAGAAGCAAGAAAATGGAAAAAATAAAGATGACCTGATTTTTGGGGTGTGTGTGTGTGTGTCATGGAATCATGGGCTTCCTTGAAAAAGTGATCAGCAGAAATTTCATCAAATAAAACCTCCACGTAGGGTGACAAATTCCTGAATGGCAAGGGAAGGCTTGGGAGAAGAAACCCAGCACCTACCTTCTCTGGCTCCTTTTCCTAAGGAGGGATCGTGCCAAAGGTCGACATTTTTTTTTTTTACTTAATACACTTAACCCTGGCTTCTGGTGAATTCACTGGAGCACCTATGAAGGCAACGCAGACATGCCAGTTTGGAGGTCTTCTAAGAGATAGGTCGAGCTCTGGTTTGGTGTCCTTCCCTTCCTGTCACCTCTCCCGCAGAAATCTGTCCTCCCAGCAGACATCCGGTAGGCAAGCAGCTGCAGCTTCCAGACAAGAGCACACCCCCCACTTCTTTTTGACAGTCTGTTGCTGGAGGTGGGTCTATTGCTCTCTGCCTCCCGGTGGGGAAGGGGATATCTTCAAAGACCTCTGGGGCTGCAGGAGCAGCAGCAGCAGCAGCTCTTCTCTTTCATGCCCTTTTGGGGCTTCATACACTGGCTTACCTCTGATGCTGTATATGCATCCAAAGAGGAGTGAAGGAACCTAAAAGAAACATGCAGCAAAAACGAGGCCCACCACCTTGACTACAATTTACTTGCAAGTGGCAAGGGAGACAGCAAGGCTAATCCAAGTACAGGCTTCAGGGCTTCAGAATTGATTTCCCAGCCATCTCCACCTTTCTAATCAGTGACCAGGCATGTAGGTTGAGCAGAAAAAGAGGACTTCTTAGTTATGCCTACTAGACAAATTCATGGAGGAAATTGGAAAAAGATTCAGGAAGGTTTGATTTTCCTAGAGGCATGCTACTATAGAAAATGTAAGAGCTGTCTTCATGTGGAGCACGGTTATTCCTGTGTCGAAAGGCATGTGCACAGACAGTTTTCAGATGGAAGACATGATAGGCATCCTGCCATTGTTATTTCCTGTCCTGGCTCCTCTCCTGCATGCTCACTTGCAGAGTTACTTGAAGTGAATAGTTGACCAGACAGAGAAATACTACTAAATGTGCCAGAAATTATTAACAAAAATGAATGTGGAAAGGTTTTATTTTGGTTTATATAAAAACATTTTATAGCTACTAATTTTATGGCATAAGCATAAAAACTCTGGGCAATCTGATTTTGCTGTTTTTTTAGAGGATATTAAGTTGTAAACTGCAGAAATGAAGAAAGGCATTAGTCTTTTTTTAACTATTTGAATTTGTGTGCTCATTGTGGTTGTTGTTCTAGTTTATGACTAAGGAAATCAGTTGTTTCATGAGTGCTTATACAGATGTTTAACAAAAGCTTCAAGCACGCACACACAAATTAAATTTCAAGCACACACACAAATACATCCAACACACTGTACACAATGCAGCAACCTGTATAATTCCAGAGTAATTTTCTTATTTGAATTTTTTCTTTATACTGAAATTGACAAGGAGGTGATTATATTCTAGACCAGGGGTGTCAAACTGGATTTCTTTGAGGACTGGATCAGCATTGTAGTTCTCCTCCGCAGGCCGGGAAGGGGCGGGGTGAGAGATGGGACAGACGGATGCCTCCTGGAGCACTTTGCTGGCCAAAATGGAACACAGGGGACTGTCCAGGCTGAAAACAGGCCGCACACGACCCCACTCCGTTTTGGCTGCCAGAGGCACCAGTCTTTTGCTCTTTCCAGGTCAGCCCCACAGGCCAGATTTAAGCACCCCACAGGCCGGATTTAAGCACCCTACAGGCTGGATTTAAGCACCCCACAGGCCAGATTCAGCCTGTGGGTCTTGAGTTTGACACCCCACAGGCCAGATTCAGCCTGTGGGTCTTGAGTTTGACACCCCACAGGCCAGATTCAGCCTGTGGGTCTTGAGTTTGACACCCCTGTTCTAGTCTAATCAAGATAATTCCATGTATTATAGAAAACCTTGAATTACGCCGTCTTCGGTCTGACTTAAGCATGGTATATAAAATCATACATTGCAATGTCCTACCTGTCAATGAATACTTCAGCTTCAACCATAACAACACAAGAGCACACAATAGATACAAACTCAAAGTAAACCGCACCAAACTTGATTGCAGGAAATACGACTTCAGCAATAGAGTGGTCAATGTCTGGAATACTCTACCCGACTCTGTAGTCTCTTCCCCAAACCCCAAAAACTTTAACCTTAGACTGTCTACCATTGACCCTTTCCTAAGAGGTCTGTAGGGGGCGTGCATAAGCGCACCAACGTGCCTACCGTCCCTGTCCTATTGTTTCTCTATTCTTTTATTTTTCTTATATGTACCCATCTCATGTATTCACAACTATGTATACACTTATACTTATTATCTTGTAAACAATTGACAAATCAAATAAATAAATAAATAAATATTTGGAGGGATCCCAAGGTTTCACCCACATTTAGAGAAAAATTTCCTATTTTTTGTATTTAAACTTACGTTTATTTTTATTTCTATCATATTGTAAGTGTTTGATTAAATAAATAAATAAAATAAGTATTCCACATTTCCTGTTTATATATTTCTAACTTACCAAGGTTAAATTAACATTTTAGGAGTGAAGAATAAGGCGAAACTCCTTCTGCGGTGCTCCAGAAAATGACCTGGTCATGATTCGATAACAAGTGTTGTAAGACAGCGATCCACATCATCTACTGATGAGAAGACCAGTTTTGGAGGGTTGGCTGTTTAGAATGGGGAAAAGGGTTGCAAAGGGAGAAAAGGAGTAATAGAGGAGTGCCTTCATTTCATTCTCATGACTGAAACAGCCTTTAGTTGTCCTTCGCAAAACCAAGGTTAAAGGACCAGTTCCCCGCTCTCTGCCTGCTGAAGGGCTGCAAGTTAGACTGGGATGGAAGTCAGGTTCCTTGCAGTGCCTAAAAACAGAGCCAACAGAAGCAGCAGGAATCAGCAACAGCTAATTTCATTCTAGTGTAGTTTTCTGTTGATCCAAGGAAAACCATCCTTCAACTCAACAAAATGGAAGGGCCTTATGTGTGGCTTGAACTTTATCTCATCTGAAGAAGCTGAAAACTTAGAAAGTACAATGCACATGTCAACTCACAAGGGACACTCAGAGGCAGATGGACAGGAATAGGATGGCTGGCATAAGTCAAGTCACACTATAGTACTTACAGAAGCCATTTCGGGTAGGAAATGGTCTGCTGAAAGAAAGATCTTTAGCTTCAGGGAATGTTGGGTAGTTTTAGGATTATGGCATAGTTGGAAGCTAATGGTAAGGCTTGGATTAGGAAATTAAAACAGGAAACAAAGCTGTATTTAATGGAGTTTAGACAAACTTTTACTCTTTGCAGCTGTATACAGTGTCTGTGAGAAGAAACTCCAGGTCAGAACAGATACAGTGAGAAGTGAAGAATGTCCTGCATAACTCATAGCTTTTCCTATGCTTCGCTGAAGCAGAAGAAACTAAGAAATAGTTCTAGAAAGAAAGAAACGTACATGTGCACATAACATTTCTCTGGCATAAGAGTCAGGTTAACTTAATATAATTGGTTAAAGTGATTTAGACTTTAACACATCTACCCATGATCTGCATATGATGTACATATGACACAAAGTTTCTTAGCTCCAATGCATTCCATTAATGAATGTACTATTTCAAAATAAAGGATATTCATTCAGTTCTCCTTGGGTTTTTGACTGAAACATCTCAGACTTAACTGCATGTCAGTTTCTAACAGCCATTGAGATGAAGCTAGGTCTGAGCCAGTCGAGATCTAAAGCCTTACTTAATTTCTGTTAGTTTTAATCTTCATGTTTAAAAGTCTTAATAACGATTCTGTTAAGTTTGGAGAATAATGGAGACCAGACATCTGACCAGTGACTTCAACTCTTTAATAACAGTAGATAGAACAGAACAGAGCAAGGCTATGGGCAGCAGTAACCCTTTTATAGGGTTGGCTGCTACCCTATTAACCAATAATATGTGCAACAAGTTCAACTAATACCCAATAAGAAGTGTCCTAATATTGGCCAATCAGGGACTTGTTATGGACCAATCCTTGTTCGTTGTTTAAGGACCAATCAGGTGTGCAGGCTTTCAAAACCCGCTTTGCATTTGGGCTTAGTTACTTTTTATTGATTCACAACAGATTCTATAGAAGAAAAATGGAAGAATACCAGCCTTGTCCGCCAGACATTCCAGATTCAATTTCAGACATCCTTCTGAAAGAATGTCTTAGTCCTACTTTAGGCATGAAACTGGCTGGGTGACTTTGGGCCAGTCACTTTTTTCTTAACTCCATTCACCTAAAAATAGTTGTTGTGGTTGTGGATGGTTGTTGTGGGGAAAGTAGGAGGAGGAAGGAATCTTAGGTAGGTTTGCTATCTTGAGTTATTTATAAAAAAATAATGAGCAGGATATTTTTAAAAAAATAAATAAATCTAAAATCTAAAAGGCACAGAGAGCAGGTGACAGAGGAAACCTATGTCTGAGACCCAGGAGAGCCTCTAACACTACTGGAGTCCAACAGTCAAAGTGGATTATAATAGGCTAGATAAATGTCTGATTTGGCCTAAAGCAACTTCCTGTAATGGTATGCCACTTGGTTCAGCAAAGCAAAAGAGATCCAGGAGACCTGGCTGTCTGCCATCACCATTTGCCTAAAAAACCCCACTTAACTTACTCCCTCCTCTTAATTAAAACTCCCCTTGCAGGGAATATAAATAAGTAGGGAATATAAAACTTGGCACTCCCTTGAGGTTTTTTTTTTTTTTAAGACATTTCTATAAATATTGACTTTTTCCTTTCTGCGTTTTTGCAACCACACTTCTTTAATGTTTTCTAAAAAGACTCCATAAACCAATAATAGCTCTGCCCTGTACAGCTATTGCTCCCCTTGCCAGTGATTGGCCTGTGATGAGGTCACCGAGTATACCTTTTAAGGAACGAGGGCTCCAAGAGAGGAGAGGGAAATCCCTTTGCAAGGGAAATTCTGGGAAGGCAAATTAACAAGCACTGAAACTGCCAGCAGGGCAAATTTATACAGACACTATTCTTGCCTGCCTTGGCAAGAGGACACTGGGGGAAAATATTTTATTGGGTAGAAAATCTAGATGCGTAGGGCATTAGATAGCTGACATTGGGATGGTTATTTTGATAGCTGAGATGGACAATAAAATGACACCTGCCAATTAAAATTGAGTACAATCCATCACGAATTATCCAGTACTTCTTCCTATTGGAAGAAGTGGAAGCACTTTATTCCTTGCACTAAAAATTCTTGTTGGAGGCATTATTTTAAAGTGTTTCTGGGGTGAAAGGATTAGAAGGTGAAATCACCACTCTGGAGGATGCCTTTGATGGCTCCTTTCATGTCCCTGTCCAGGAGCTGGAGCAAATGACAAGAGCTCACCCTGCTATGCAGCAGCACTTGGGTCTCGAACACAGGCTTGCTAATCTCCAACTCAGCATCCTAACCATGTGAGCCACTGTACTCCTGCAGTAAAAAGTAAAGGTTTCCCCTTCCTAGTCATGTTCGACTCTAGAGGGTGGTGCTCATTTTCATTTTTTATCGAAGAAGCCAGTTCTCTGAAGACGCTTCTATGGTCATGTGGCCAGCATGACTTTACACCAAAATGAATGGAATGCTGTTACCTTACCACCGAAGTGTTACCTATTTATCTAGTCACATTTGCATGCTTTCAAACTGCTAGCTGGGCAGGAGCTGGGGAAAGTAACAGGAGCTCACCCACGGCAGTCAGGTCTCAAACCTGGGTTTTCAGCTTTAAGGGCTGACAGCGTCTTTAAACTGCTGAGCCATCATGCCCCTTCCATTCCTTGCTGTGGGACTTTCATAAGAGAATTTCCTAGCAGAGAATATCCTGTGGACCAAATTCATTTCCTGTTCCCTTACCAGGATCCAATATCCCTTTTCAGGCACCATATCATAGGATTAATAGTCAGTCCCAAAATTGCAATTCCCAAGATCTTTAATGGAAGCAATAAGGGCAGGAGATAGACTTGGTAAATACAAGACAGTGCGACAACCTTAGCAGACTGCAACTAACGATGAAGTAAATATCTTAACAGAAAGCTTGAGCCAGAAGGCAATGCTACTGATCTTATATTGTCATATTTAAGTCAATCCCACATCAATACTACACTAGCGTTCCTTCAGCAAAGTATATTATTTATTCATCCACTGGAAGAATCCAGAGACAAAAAACTTATTCTTGCTTTATGACATTGGGTCAAAACTGCTGTAGAAACTACAGAAACCTTAATTTACAGAGCAAAAGAGGGAAGCAACTGTTGTGGACTGTCAGTAACCAGCAGAGCTGGCAGAAGATTTGGACAGTGAAGAGGTTGGGAAGGAACATGGGCCAGTCCTGGAGTCTGGGGAAGGCTCTAATGAGTGCTCTGTGTCAGAGGCAGAGATGGGGCCAGGCCCGTCTGACAGTTATCAGCTACCCTCTGAGTTGGACATCAGTGAGGCAGAAGAATAGCTGGAGCCTGTTCCCAGTGTGTGCATGTGCAGAGTTGCCAAACAAAGGGAACAGCTAAGGAACAAGCGTCGACTTGGGAGTAAAGCCACAGGTGGACAGTGAATGGCCCCTCCCAGAGGGAATAAAAGAGGAGCGAAAAGGGAGTTGGGTTTTGCAGGAGTCAATTAGTTCCTTCCTGCATTCTTGCCAAGTATTGTGGCGTCTGAAAGATATCGGCCTAGCTCCTCTCCAAGCCTGATAAAGGTCTGTAATTGTGAACTATCTTGAAAGACTGTTGGCCGGAACTTTGCTGGAGAGGAATTCATTGTAAATTAAATAAAAGGGGTTTATCGGGACGAGGACTCGGCTTCGTGCTGTTGGGGAAGCCTAGGTCAGAACAGCAACAAAATGACGAATGAGTAATATACTGAATACTGCACATAAAAAAACCAAATGCTTTTAAAAGTCAAGGCACAAAATCTATTCATATTATACTTAAAGCAATGAAACATCAGGAGAAGGTGTGCAATCACAGGATTTCTGGTCCTGACTGAAAAAGGGACATAGAAATGAGAAATATTTCTTTTCAGGTGTTTGCATTAATAATCTAATCCTGTAAAATGGGTTTTCCTATGATTGTTAAAGCTGATATGTAAAACAATGTATAATAAAGGACCCAACAGTCAAGAAATATATTAAAGACTAGCACTGAGAAAAACATTTCAGGCCTTAGAAAGAGTTTCAGATGCAGGGATGTGGCCATATCTACAAAGATCAAAATCATTCAGGCAATATTTGCCTATGACAATCTACCCGAGAAAATATTGGACTTTGAAAAAGCCAGATGGGAAAAGTACTGATGCTTTTGGGGAGAAGATTCCTGAGAATTCCATGGATAACCAAGACAATGAACAAATAAATCAGTGTTTCCAATCTCAACAAATTTACTATGTATGGACTTCAACTTCCAGAAATCTCCAGCCAGCAAAAGAACAGACTGAAATTATCATACTTTCAACATACTTTACAAAGACCTAGCTTTGTTGACAAGACAATAAAGCTGGCAAAGATGGAGGAATAGAGAAGAGAAGGATGATCAGGAAGATGGATTCAGTTACAATAGTGATGGGTGCGCCATTGGAAGACCTGAATGTTAGGGACAGGTCATCATGGAGAAACTCCATCTATTTCATGGGTGTCAAACTCACGGTGTCATGGCGTCGTCATGTGACGTATTGGGATTTTTTCCTCCTTCGCTAAACCGGGGCGTGGATGTGGCCAGCGTGTGATGCATCCAGCCTGTGGGCCAGGAGTTTTACAGCCTTGATATACATGGTCACTAAGAATCCATGCCAACTTGAATAATCAATCACGCAGTCACTTGCTATATAAGACTACCCAGGCAGCCAAGGATGAAACTGTTACCTGAATCTATATCACCAGCATAAAGCACAAAGAAGTGACAAAAATGATTTGGAAGCCCATACTAATTTCTGTCCTCTCTCTGGCACATTTCTTATGTAGGGGTTGAAGAGATGCACCTACCATTTGGTCTTCCCAGTAAGAAACACCATTACTAACTTACACACATGCAATTCATCTTCTTCCAAACCCCATATTTCCTAAATCTGATGATAAGCCCCCAAAGAAGAACTGTACAACATTATTACCTTTTATTGTCAGAGTACAACATGTGTACAATGAGATTGTCTGAGCCTCCCTTTGTGCACCCCCCCCCAACACAACTCACAGTGAGGACAGAAGTCCCTAACCCAGTCCCAGTCTTATTACACTATGTGAGCTTGTTGCACAATGCGCCAGCCCCGCAAGTCTATCATACTATGTTGACATGAAGTTATTTTCCATTCAGAAGTCTGACAGCCTACGGGTAGAAACTGGTCTTCAGCCTGTTGGTACGGCTGGCTATGCTTCTATATCTCCTACCCGATGGTAGGAGAGTGAAGAAGTGCTGACTGGGGTGTGAGTCATCCCTGACAATTTCCCCCACTCTTCTAAGGCATCAAGCCCTAGCAATGTCATCTAGTGGTATCAGGGAACAGCCCACGATGTTTTGTGCTGTGCTCACCACCCTCTGTAATGTTTTTCTATCCGCGGCTGTCAGGCCAGCATACCACACCACACAACTGTAAGCATCTCCACCCCTTTCTGAGAAAGAAAAGAAGGAAAATTAAGGAAAGGAATTAAGATTCTTGAAATTAACAAAGGTTCTTATTTTGGGGGAAGAGCTCTATAAAGATGCTTTTAAGGTGCTTCAATTATTCAACAGCTCATTGGAATAGGGAGTTCTGGAAATTGTGTTGTGATGGTTATCAAGACTGCATATTTTTGTTTAATATGTCTTTTGCTACAGGTGATTTCCTTTGAAGAATACAACAGAACATTCATTTCCCCACACACCAGCCGAGAAAGATTTTTATCAGAGCAGCAGTCTGTAACTTTCTGCCAGAGAAATGAGTAACTCATGTCTAAGACAAAGCAAAGATTGTGCGCTGGGGAATTGATTAGGTAGAGCTCCATTTCTTTGCGCACCTTCCGAATGCCTCCCTGCTCTTCCATTCCTATCACTCCTCCTGTCAAATTTGCTTTTTTAATATGGCAAACCCTCTTTACGTGCCTTTGGTGATCTTACCTTTGGAAATATTTTCCACTCCTATTTACCTAGAACACCGAGATCATATGAAATCTTGTGACCTGCAGAATCCTACAATAGAGTCTTCTCCCAAAATTGATGGAAGAAAGACTGACATTTAGCTTCAATTGTAAGGGGCTTTTATAGAAGCCGTATTGGCTATATCTAAGAACTTGAAGATATGAGGAAAGGAGACAATGTATTAAGCACAGAATATCCACGGAGATATTTGTTTCTCTGAATCTTTAGCAGTTCATTTAATACCTTAGCTCCTTAGACTGTATTCCAAGAAGAGGATCCAGAGCAGGGGTGGGATTCAATTTTTTTTAACAACCAATTCTGTGGGTGTGGCTTAGTTGGTGGGCATGGCTTGGTGATCATGTGACTGGCTGGGCGTGGCCAACTCAATATCACTCACATCGAGGCACGCATCTCCTCGCATGGCCTCTCATGACTGTGGGGATGCTGCAACAATTGTAAGTGTGAAAAATGGTCATAAGTCACTTTTTTCATTGCCATTGTAACTTTGAATGGTCACTCCACACAAGCAAAGTACCAGCAAAGGAAGGGAAAACAACTCCAGAGAAGTTCCTGAGACAGGAAGTTTAGTCCTGCCAAGAATGTAATAAGGGTTAACGGAGAGGCAGTTTCTGTAAGCAACACCAGAATGTTTCCTTCCTGCCTTCCTTACAGGATTAGGACAGTAATTTCTTCTAACAACCGGTTCTCCGTACTGCTTAGAATGTTAACAACCGGTTATAGCGAATAGGTGCAAACTGGTAGAATCCCACCCCTGATCCAGAGCCAGTTCAAGATGATTTATGACCAAAAAATGGAATACTCTTGAAATCAAGACCAGCTATTATTTTGGTGTTTAGGGCAGAAAATCTCAGGAGCACTGCTTGTCTTAAAGTCTGTTGCCATTACTAGACACCCAAACCATCTGCCCCCATCTGCCTATCAGTAGAACTGACCTAGGGATTGAAGCAGGTTTTTGAGTTACATCCATCCATCACTTCACGAAAATCATTTTTCTAGTAGTCATTTTCATCTGTATGAAAAAAATAACATTTTAACTGCTTAAAAAAGCAGGAGTGATTATATAGTCTTCTCTTCCCCCTGTTTAAATAGATGATTTCCAGCGGTGGGGCTGCTGGGGGTTTGCAGGGGTTTTGGAGAGCCCCTAGCTAAGATTCTGTGCAGTTCAGAGAACCCCCAAATCCCACTCCTGGAAAAACGCAGCCCGTTTTGGATGCAGGTAAGTGCAGGGCGCGTGGAGAGGCTCAGGGAAGGCGAAAAATGGGCCTCCCGGAAGTTCGGAAAGGCCGGAAATGGGCCTGTTTCCTGGCTTTCAGAGAGCCTCCAGAGCCCATGGAGGCCATTTTCGCTGTCCCAAAGGCTCGAGGAAAGCCTCAGGAGCCCGGGGAGGGCAAAAACACCCTCCCATGGTGCAGGAAGCCAACTAGGCCACGCCCACCATGGCCACGCCCACCCAGCAACCAGGCAGAGAACCCTTTGCTAAAATTTTTGAAGCCCACCCCTGATCATTTCATGTGTTGTTTTCCTTTTTACTCATTTGTTTTTTGCCCTGGATATTTTCTGTATAGAAAAGCAGGATGAAATCTCAAACCACAATGAAGAAATAGCAAATGGCCATTAAAACATGTAGGACTCTGTTTCTCTGATTTCCCCTCTTATGTCAATATACATCTTGAGGATGGAAGAAGAGTAATCCCAGATTATAATTCACATTGAACCCAAACCCAGATTTTTGGCTCTGGTGCCAAAAATGCCCCTTCTATTCCTAAGTAAGCCTTGTGTAGGAAAATGACAAGCAAAATTAATTACCCCACAGTTACGCAAAGCTTGCTTTCTCAACGTTTTATTCTAGAATTGATATTTTACCTGGTTTTAATTCAAGGGTAAAACTCTATACCGTAGAAACTAAAAGAGTAAGAAACATAGACAATCTTGTATTGGAGCTTTTGGCCTTCCACACATGCCTGGGATTCCATGTTCAATCTCCAGAATCTACAATTTAAAGAAAAGGACCAGGCAGCAAGGCAAAAGAGAAGAAAGCACTGATCAGGTACCAAATAATAAGGTCAGGAGCCAAACAGAATAAGATAACATCCGTGAATGAATGATAATGGATTTCTGTCAACTTATCCTACTCTCTCCCTGTATGGAAATTCTTTTTACAAAAATATATTAGCTAATCTATCAGATTTAGTGGATTTAATTTAGCTTGCTGTTTCACAACAGCTCTCTGTAATCCCAGATGTCTCACTACAGACTTGAAATAGATCAAAATGACTGGAAGAAAATTAAGATTAAAGAAAAAGGCAAACACCACATCTTTTTAAGGTGCTGGTTATCAGGTTGGCTTGTCTGCATTCCCCTTATTTGCCCTTTCTCCTAAACAGCTACAAGGGTCTTCAAACTTGGCAAGTTTAAGACTTGTGGACTTCAACTCCCAGAATTCCTGAGCTAACATGACTGGAGGAGGAATTCTGGGAGTTGAAGTCCACAAGTCTTAAAGCTGTCAAGATTGAAGACCCCTAAGCTAGAAGCTATCAGGGTGCTTAAAAGATCACCTGCCCTGCCTTTACTCCCTGTGAATCTGCCAATGAAGTGTCTGGTTGGCTGACAAAAACCTATGTGAGCTCAACAACCTAACAGTGCAGTTTCTGAAGTATTTAGCTTGTCAACTTTCAAACAAAGATGCAGATCCAGAATCTGCAGCAGGCTTCCAGCCCGATGGCCACTGGATGTGCATGCTGCTGTCACTGGATGCAGGGTGACAGAGGTTTAACAAAATTCTTCTGAAGGTGACTGAGTTAGGAATAGGGTCTGCTAGGACTAAGGTGAGAAGGGCTTCCTTGAGGAAGCAAGCCGATAAATAAAGTGATCTATATATCAGACCCTATGTTTTGCAACTATCTGAGCTCAAAGTCAACATCTCTTTGGAGAAATTCCTTGGTAACTAGACTTGGGAGAAACTGTTGTGACATGGGGAAGCCATCCTGACAAGTAGAACATACCATACACAAGATTTAGCATTTAGAATAATAGCATTATTCATTTGTTTCCAAAGTAAATTCTATTACACTGAGATCTCTCTCTCCCTCCATCTCTTCTTTCACCCTCCCTCTCCTGTCTGTCTGTCTGTCTATCTATCTATCTATCTATCTATCTATCTATCTATCTATCTATCTATCTATCTATCTATCTATCTATCTATCTATCTATCTATCTCCAGATGTTCTTGAACTCCAGTATCCAAACAGCATGCCCATTATTCAGGAATGAGGGGACCATCTGGAAGATCACAGACTCTCCACCCTGAGGCAGACTCAATGTCTACCCAGACTGTTCTTTGGCAGTGAAACTTGCACAAGATATCATTTACAGTATTGCAATACAATATACATGGTGCCGTCTTTAAATACTTTCTACAACTACAATCAGAGCAAATTACAGCAACATAGCTATTAAATGTGATGAGACAACTTGAGCCTGTTTTGCCAGTTCTGAAAACAGATACACTAGTTTTCAGTCCACTTCTGGGCACAATTCAAAATGCTCCTTTAAATGTGCCTGGAACTGACCAAGTATCCCAAACACCCTATGTTTCCTAATTGTTTAAAAGAGATGTAAAAACATCTTTGCTATTTATTAATGGCCAGCCAATGCCTTTGAAAATAGGAATATCAATATGATCGGGGACTACTGGCTCTACCTTGTGGTCTGTCTCTAGCTAACCCACAAAAAAAAAAAAAAAAAAAAAAATTCCCTGCATGGGTCTCCCTTGGTTACTAAATCTTCTGGAAATCACCGTTAGCACGATTTGCAAGGAATCTTAGTGACAAGTCACCCTGGCCCCAAAGCCATGCAATTGATTTACAACTGCAGCAGACAAAGGACCTTAGGAATTTGGCTGAAAATAGAAATGGATCATGAAGCAGATGCCAATACAGGGAGAGAAAATCTATTTGAAATAAAATTATTCCACTAGCCTTTTCACCCTCACTCCTACAAAACTGTTAAAGAAAGCCCTTGATCCAGCTACAATCAAATTTTATTTTCTTACCTACAACACTTCTTTCTTCTCTTCCAGAAAATGTGAAGTCTCTTTTCATTGAGAGGGACTTGGCACTTCCATAGGTAATTCACTTTCATCAGGGATTTTCAGAAGGGGAAATTTTCTTTCTCCCAAACAATCAAACCCCTTGGAATCAGAATCCAGGAAATCAGACCACCCGTTCCCTTACAGGCAGAAAAAGAGACTTGAAAAGGCCAAAGGGTTTTAGTACAAGTGTTTTCTGTATGATGGGTGCTTTTTTGGGGGGAAGCAGGTTTGATGTAATGGTGAAGATGTTGAACTAAAGATAGAGAAACTCAGGTTCAAGTCCACCCTCAGCCATGGAAGCAGACTGGGTGACACTGAGTCAGTCCCTCTCTCTCTCTCAGCCCCAGCCCACACAGGCTGAAAACACTGGCAGATGGAGCACTATGTATTCTGCCTTGAGGTCCTGAAGGAAGAAGAGATATGCATAACAGCAAAATTAGTGGAGTATAGAATAAGAGCAGATGAAGGCTTTAGAATTTTAACAGCTACAAAACCCAAAATTGCAGTTGGAGCAAACCTCTCACCTGGGAAAAAGCTTTCAGGAAGTCAGTGATAGAAAGTGAATTCTGAGCGAAGATAAAGGAATGGGCCATTCTCAGAATCTCATTTTCCTCATTGATCTGGAGTTGGGAATCACAACTTTGCTTTTACCTCACAGTAGAACCAATAAAGGTTATGGAGAGCACATATAAAAATACTTTGAATGCAAAACATCGTCTTCTAGACATGGTCATTGGAAACTGCCCTTATTGAGTTCAGTGGGATTTACTCCCCAATATGAAAATGATTGCTCTAAATGGCTTGGGCCTAGGACATATCTTCTTCATCTGTGCTATGATCACAAGGTGAGATCCTTCTGTGTTCCTCAGCTAAGGTGATGATAGTAGAAGACAATGTTTTCAATAGTTGTACCAATACTATGAAACACTTTTCATTAGGAATCTCAGATAGCTTTTTCTCAGTTGTTTCAATGAAGACTGTATTTTTTTGTTATCTAAACGTTGCTTTTTCTGTATTCATTAGTATTTTTATACTCATTCTTTTAATTGTGTGAATAACTTTATATTGAAGAACCTGGAGATTGGATGGAAACTACATCCACACATTTTCTTGGCAATAATATGGTAGCGGTATGCCATTGCTTTCATCTCTAATTTATTTTCAACTTCCCAGTCTTAAGAATTATTGGCAATCTCCCATTCAGATGTTAAATTGGTCTGACCCTGCTTAGTCTTTTGAGATCGACCAAGGTTAGCTGAATGCTGCCACCTGCTGTGGCTATGTACTATATTTTATATCACTATAAATCACTCTGAGTGATGAAAAATATGCAGGGAAATGCAGGATTGTTACTTAATAAATTAATTAATTTAGCAAGCAATCATAGAGTACTTCATTTCCCCAATTCCAAGAGTTTTCACGTTTGATATGTCCATTTTGCTATTTCAGTCAGGTCAGATATAAGATAACTTCAGTTTTCATACTGTTGGGGACAATGCCAAGAAGAAACCAACCTTGTAGAACTTAAGAGTGGCTACTGAGCAGGATCTCTTCTCCAAATCTCCTCACATTTTCTCTGATTTGACTCAGTTGGCAAACAAGTATTAACCTAAGATAAATGGACATGACCATCTGGGTGCTTTCCATGCTGGCGCAATAGCAAACTCCAATGTATTCCTCACAATGTTAATTTGGGAAACTGCATGGGTTTTAATCCATGAAACCCATCAAAAATGTTCTCCCTGTCATCAAATGAGCCTTTAAAACAAAGTGATCAATGCAAGACATAAAATTACAAGTTTTACACTTGCATTCTTGTTAACCAGATACTACTTGGAAGTGATGAGGAATTAAATATAGGGGCTCTTCTTTCTAGTCAATGTTTTTCTTTTCTAAGCACATTGTTAATGTTCTTTCTGGGAAACAGCCTCCGATATCTTTGTAACATCTCAGACACTTCTCTAAGACACATGAACAGCAAATGTGATTCTGGGAGCTGTGCCAGATCCATCCCTAAAATAACCACCTACTCATTCACACATTACAAAGATGGCTAATCAGTTCACACACCTTAAGACGTTTATTGGAAAATAAAGCCTGGGAAGAAGCTATCAGATGGAAGTATTGTCTTTGCTCTGGGGCTCCTCATGATCTAAAAAAGATCTAATGTGATATTCTTCTGAAAGAGAAACATTTCCTTCCTGGCAATTAAGAGTTTGGAGCAGGTTTACATACTCTCAATCCAGTGCTGATTCCTACAAAAGTATTTCTATTTCCTGCATATACATTCAGGTTGCAACCCTCTCCTGAGATAGAAGCAAGCTTAGATGGAATTTCTTTATGAGGAAACCTTTTCTGCATTAAAAAAAAAACAACACCTGGCACCATAATGTGTTCAAAAGGGTCAAGGTCTGCTTCTTCAGAGAAGTTGGGCTTCTTTTGTAATTTGCCACCTGCTCTAATCTATTTTGAATATTTCTAATTTACTGTATATGCTTGTATATAAGCCTATTGGTTGACAAGCTGACACTCAATTTTTTTAACCAAACTACCAGAAAAACCTGCATTTTTCATGCTATCTTGGTTAAAAATTGGAAGGTCTGACCATCTGAGGATGGGCTTATACACAAGTATATACAGGAAATAAAGAAGAAATTTAAAAAAGAAATACCCAATCTACTCGTGGATAGACCAGATAAGCTAAACCTGATTTTTTGGGTGCTTTCTGGCACCTAAAATTATTGGCTTATCCTCAAATATATATATAGTAAACCAAACATTGATTTGGTGTACTTTGTGCTATTAGGTCAAAAGCTAATGGGAAACTGCCAACCTATGTGTCTATCTATGCTGTTGTCCTCACTTTTGCTGAGATCTGACTTTTCATTATTCCTGAGGAACCCCCAAGGTAATCAAAAAGGTCAAGATGTTGACCACAACTATGTAATCCAAATCTCAACCCTTTTTATGTGATACACATAATAAATGATGTGAAAAAGAAACTATTGTTAAGCAGATTACAGTTGGGATCCATGCTGTTTGCTTGGTCCTTCTTGGATCAGTGATGTTCCCAATGTTAGTTAAGAAGAAACAGATAAATATGATAAAAGAAACAGTGTACACTGCTATAAATTCACTCTATCATCTGCCTTCATATTATTGCATAATCAGTTCACCTTACAAAATAACATATTGGTTGCATTATGAAGAGAAAGGAAAGTAGATTAGTTAACTGGTTGATTTGAACATCTACAGAATAGATAAATAATGTGCCATTATTTAACATTTTCAACTTGGCCACACATTTAATGAACAGATGTCAAAATCCCCACAGAAAACGTAACCCAACCACCAGGTAACATCAAACACACAATGCAGGCTTTTTCAAAATTAATGGGCAAATTCTTTCCTAATCAGAACTTTCATCTGAATGGCTATATTTACATATGTTTTTCTGTTTTTAAACCATGATTTAGAGAATGATTCTGGGCTTGCACAGCAGAATGAAACAAAGTAATAACAAAAGACAGATTTACATAACCTGCTAGACTAAAAGATGGTTGACTAATATGTGTCTCAGTATTTTATTAAAATCTTTGGGGCTTATTGTCAAGAAAATAGGTTTAAGGTTGTAGCTTAAAAGCTATTCAACGTCCCCTGGTATCATCGCAGACAAGCCAAGTATATAATTGAAGTTTTCAAAGGCTGAGGACTACACTTTAGTGCCAGTGCTAAACTCTACATTGATTGAGCCAAGCTTATTTAATTCACCAGGGCACAATAAAATTTGATAGATTTTAATTTCAGCATGCAGCATCAAGAGTTACTTATGTATCCAACAATTTGGCCAGGTCTGGGCTTAAAGAGCTCCAGTTGCTAATTTCTAACAGAGAAGTTGGGAGAGATGGGCATAAGAGGGGGCAGAAAGACAAGATGGTAGCCAGGAGACTGTGGAGCTATCCCACCCCCAACACATGTAACACTAGTTTTGTCAATGGGGCTTCAGACTGGATATAAGTTCAGCACTGCTCTCCTGCCTATTCCAGATGTTTCTCTGCAGCCCCATTCCATATTTTCCCTAGTATTCCCTGTACACTTAATTGGTTAATTAATGAAGTTGATTTCACCAACTCCATCTTCCCCTCTAAACGATATTCTTCTGGTTTGAGAAAGTCTCTCCCTCCCCCACTCATCCCTTGTAAGTATGAAACTGAAACAGAAAAGGATTTTTGAAAATACCAGAGGACTTCAAAGCACATTCTAACAGCAAGTGCTAACTCCGGCCTCTCCTCCTCCTCCTCTACGTCTGCCACAGAGGGCAAAGCAATTTTTCCATCTTCACCCGGCTCTCCCTCCCTCCTTCCCTCCCGCCGTCCAGGGCATTCCGCCACCGAGAGATTTAAGACGGTGGGCGCGCCGTCACGCGGCTTTGCCTTCCCACTTGATCCTGACCGCAGACAAGAGGCCAAGGGAGCGGCGGCGACCTTCCCTCCCGTCGCCTGCGCCTGGATGCCTACGGGGGGCCCGGGGGGGGGGAGGGGACGGGACAGCGGCGGCCGACGGGGCAGTCTACCCCTGAGCCAGAAAGAGCCCTGCCGAGATTCCTCAAGCGGACAGTTGAGGACCGTCCGAAGCCCATTGTACTTACGGCTTTCTCTCGCGCCGGGGCGGAGCGGGGCGAGGGCCGTACGCGTAAAGACGCTTCCCTCGCTCGCTCGCTCTTTGTGTGTCTTCTCCCCCCGGGTCGCCGCCGGTGTCGCTTCGGAGAAAGGCGAACGAAGCGAGGGTGGCGGCTTGTCTTTCTTTCGCCGCCACCCTCTCAGCAAGACGCCCTCGACTACACAGAGGGGAAAAAGCTCGGCGGAGGGTGGGGGCGGGCGGGCCTGCCGTTTGCGGAGACTCCCGCGGGCAGCGAAAGGCGAAAGTTCTCGGAGAGGCGCCGCGGGGTGGGCCGCCGAACGGCCGCTTCTCCCGCTAAAAGGAAAGGTGCATTTCTTCTTTCGCGCCTAGGGTGCTTGTAAAACGCGGGGCGGCCGCCGGTCCCGTTCCGCCCTGTGCGCCGTCGGAGGTCGCTTAAGCGGCTGACTTTCCCCACGCGTGGGACCGTTGGGTGGCAACTCTTCCTTCTAACGCGTGCGATGCTCCCGCCGGACGAAGTGGGAAAGGGGTGCCGCTGCTGCGCGGGGAACAAAAAACCCCACCCTCCGCCGAAGTTCCCGGAGCCCTTGATCTCTGGACCTCGTCCCTGGGAGCACTTGCCCCGGAGGGGTAGTGGAGGCTGGGAGCCGGTGCCTTACTCTCTCGCTGCGTTCCCTCCTCTTCTTCGGATCCAGCGCCGCTTGCCCTCGCTCCCGGTCTCCGTTTAAATCGACGTCGAATCAGACCCCTCGCTAGGATAGAGAAATATGTAGACTCTTACATATACACCCCATATGTGGGCAGCTTTCAGGAAAGAGATAGGGTGGGTCAGATCGGCGCAAATCGTCTCACCCAATTGGTTGCTTGGCACGCCCAGGACTCCTCTTATTGGCCACGGGCCCTGAAGATTGATTTTCTTTTTTTGAAGAACGGTCTGGGATATCAGAGGGAGGATTTTTCAGACGAGCTCGCCAAGTACCAGACGTTAACCCCCAACACGCCGGACGCACGAGGGAGGGAGGGAGGGAGGGAGGCAAGGAAGGAGGGACGGGCGTGAGTCCAGAGAACTCGCGTTTTCCGAGGCGAATTATACACCACCACCCATGGCCATCTCGTCCGTTTCCAAACCCTACGGAATCATACCCGGGAAAGAAGCCGGTGACGCGCGTTCTGGCATGGAAATAAAGATGCGGGGGGAGGGGGCAACAGGGGGAGAACACCCTTCCCAGTCCGATCGCTGGATTTCTGAACGCCGGGGTCCTTGGGGAGCGTTGGAGTCGAGGCCTAAGAGGAAGAAAAGTTGGCCGTTCTCCCCGGATGGCCTTAGTTTAGCAAAAGAAAAGGACGGAGGCATGGGTCCCCCTTGATCGAATCCAAGGGAGCACAAACTGCCCGCTGCTCCCGGGTGCGGGGCGGGCGGGGCGGCTTTAGAACTGCAGCGCTGTCCAGAATCTCCCTCCCCGCGATCCTTGCGAGAAGCGTCTTTTGTGGAGGCCCTCTTGATACGAAGGTGAGCTGATGGCGTTCTCTTTTTTTTTCTTTCTTTCCTTCCTTCCTTCCTTCCTTCCTTCCTTCCGTCCTTCCTTCCCTTCCTTCCTTCCTTCCTTCCTTCCTTCCTTCCTTCCTTCCTTCCTTCCTTCCCTTCCTTCCCTTCCTTCCTTCCTTCCTTCTTCCTTCCCTTCCCTTCCCTTCCCTTCCTTCCTTCCTTCCTTCCTTCCCTCCCTTCCCTTCCCTTCTTCCTTCCTTCCTTCCTTCCTTCCTTCCCTCCCTTCCCTTCCCTTCCTTCTTCCTTCCTTCCTTCCTCCTTCCTTCCTTTCCTTCCCTTCCTTCCCTTCCTTTCTTCCTTCCTTCCTTCCTTCCTTCCTTCCTTCCTTCCTTCCTTCCTTCCTTCCTTCCTTCCTTCCTTCCATCCATCCATCCATCCATCCATCCATCCATCCCATAGCACTCCAAACACATTCTGTCTCCTGCCACCAATCTATCAGTCTCCTACTTGGCATGGCATCAGTGCTTTTGCTGCTTCAAAAATTGCAGGTGACCAAGGCCAAAGGGAGAGAACAGGAGATCTTCCCCCTGGCCTGCTAGCCAGGGCACAAAGATACCCCGGGGCTTTGAAAGGACATATTCAATGACATTGCCTTTGTCCCATTCTCTGCCCACCGCAGGGACTGCTTAGATTTATTTTGGACTGTTCCAGGTTTTAAGTAACATTTCTCTTCTTCTCCTGACTCCTCGTGGATCTGATCGGCAGAGCTTAGCTGATTCCCTTGGTGATGACACCGTCATCTGCCTGCTTAAGGACTGGCTGGCATTTCAGAAAGTGCTGGTCAGGTATTAAAGGAGGCTTCTTAATATACCATATTTTTTAAACATGGGTTTGGCACCCACCCTTCTGAGAGAACGCTAGGTGTGTGATTAAGTAAAACAAGGGAGCCAAGTTCTGTTTGAGTTAGTCACCAATTACAGGTTTTGCTTCACGGGCATAATTTTCACTTTTATTGGTTGGGTGAGGAAATGCTGCCTTGTTGTCTATTTGGAGGGGAGGGGAAGGGGGGGAGGGATGTCTTTGAGCCAGCGTTTTTTTTCCAGGCAACTTTTTTGGAAATGGTTTGCCCTTGCTTCCACCTCAGGGAAACCATGGCAGACAACCTAAGAGTTAAAAATCAGTAGTATACCGTTTAATTCTTCTATGCCTTTGAATGGAGACCAAGAAGAGAGTACAGACCAGCACAACAGTTGTCCACAGTCTGCCTTTTAGACCGGCAACAATCAACACAGGGATTGGCTTGAACAGAGGCAAGAAGGCTTCAAAGCTTTGTAACCAATAATCTGTTGAACTATCATTTAGGAAAGGACAAAGGATACCAGACAATGCCTAGCCAGAACTCCATCTGCGTGTCTGGTCCAGACATTTGGAAGGTCTGTGGAAGGTCCCTCCTTCTTCTAAGATACGTGAGGCATGGATCTGGGAAAGCCAATTTAGCAGTGGCTCCATGGTGAAATGCTCTCCTGGAGGTGCAGCGGATCCCAATCTTACCTTTCATAAACAAGCCAAACTTTGTTTGAATGTCATTTCATCTCTTAATTATTCTGAGTTATTCTCAGGCATTGGGTTATATGATTTTTTAAAAATCACATTTGGGCTTCCTTTTGTATATTGAATGCCCTATTTTTTTTTCCTACTTGCCCTATGTCCACCTGGAGAGGGATGGCAAAAGACTGAGAACAACTGACGATTGTCACAAAATCCTCAGTGATCTTTCAGCATGCCTAGAGGCAAAGGGCTTCCCAGTCCCCCTACTGCTGGCTAATTTCCTGCACCTACCAGAGATTTTGGTGGTTGAGGGTCCTCTCTGCTATCTCTGGAGAAAACCGTCCCCAGAATATTTGAGTCGTGGCAGCTTTTCCACTCATCCCCCTGACCTTTTGCTTCTCAGGACTTGCAAAACTTCACTTCATGTTCACATTCAGTTGTACACAGATTTAAGACTGCAACTGCAACATTTCCAGTGTCTCCAGCAGGTGCCTGGCTATGCCAATTGCCAGTACTGGGCTCAGGTCCAGCAGCTGCTGAAGCCTTAGCGGGTGGAGGGAGGTCTTGTCCAAATCCACTAGCCCTAGTATTACTATGTAACTGTTAAGCCACAAGAAGTTGTGGGGAAAAATATTAGCAACTCTGGCCTACAATAAAGCAAGGCCTGATAAGTAGGCATGACACCTCATTTTCTGACAGTTGGAGTTCTCCAAACTCAAACCCCAAATTCTACATCCTCTTTCTTTATAGTTTTCACAACAACAACAACAACAATGACAAAAATTGAGAGGGCCGGGGAGGATAGAATTCCCCTCACTGCTTTTCTATCCTGTGGATTTCCTCCAAAGAGCCAGAGCCTTGACCTGATACACACACACACACACACACACACTGGTTACAGCATGTAAAAGAGAAATTGGAAGCACATCATTCTCTCTTTTATAAAAAAAGTAGGTGACACAGATTGGGTAAGTATTGCATTGAGGAAAATTAATTGTATTCACGGATTCAGCTAATTGATCTACCTTTTAGTGCTAACGATGGAAGGAATTGGATTGAATTGTCAGCCTTAACAATCACAGTACAATTCAGCAATTCACTCAGGTTAAGTTGGAGTTAACTAGTAAAAGTTCCAATATAATTATCATAGTTGAGAAACAGACTGATTGTGCAGCAATGATGTGACCATGAATGGTACTTAGGAGAATCCAATTTATGTTCAATAGCAAATGCATTTTTGTAAAATTTAAAAATACACAGCCGATTTTCCAACGAGAGCAAGCCATCAACATCTCTGTCTTCCTTTGGTTTTAAAGTCAAGTCACCCTGTATTTACAGTGAAGTCCCTTCTTTGAGCCTGGGCACTTTTAAGTTCATTTCCCACATCCAGGTTTTTAATTATTTACTTCTTAATGATTCCCCTCAAGTGCCAGCAAAGTGAAGATAAATAACAATTATGCTCTTTTGAAGGCTGTTCTTCAAAATTTCCTCTTCTTTGATGTCTGTGTCCTGTGATGAAGAGCCCCAGCTGGTCCATATGGTTATAAAATGATATTTAGTGTATGTAACATGCTTCCCTTCATTTCTTAAGCGTCTCAAACTCTCAAACCCCCCTCAAAACAGACAAGCCAAAAAGTACTGGAAACATGGTGTTGCATCTAACCTGGTGACATGACCTTACCCATCAAACTCCATGCAAAAACCCAAACAAGCTATGAACGCAAAGTATTGCTCCTCCCCTGAAAACTGTTTTGGGTCTCCCACAGATAGGATGAAAACTACCAGTGCAAGACAGTGCTGTCCAGAGTGAAAATATCCCAAAAGAAAGACAAGCCACTGCATAAGGCCATATTTGGAAATCCAGGTGTTTCTTCAGAGGCTGGCAAGCAGCACAGATATGCAATTCACAGTGAGTTGCAAAGGAGAGAGACTTTTAACCCATATCTCCTCACTCTTTCCCCTTCCCTCCAGATGTTGTGGGGCCTGAGAACTTGGAGCCCTTATAGAATTGCTAAGCCTGCCCATCCAGAAAGTGCCAGGTTTAGATGACTTTCCCCCAGGATGATGCTTGGCTATTGGCTCTACAGCTCTGATTATCATGATCCAAGCAAATTTCTAATTTCACTCCAGGATACACTTTGTGGACACCAGCACTTTGTTTTGACAGCATGCTCACTTTGAGTCGGGGAAGTTATTTATGGGAATACAGTGCTGAGCCACATTTTGGCTTTTGAAGACTTAGAAAATAATATTTACTAATGCCTGAAATAACATTTACAAATTCAATTGTTTTGTTAATGATGACATCAACTTGGTCTCTTTTTAGTTTTTTTCTCCCCCAATTAAACAATTTGAAACCAATTGAAAACAAGACTTGAAACCTTACTGAGGCTCAGTGGCCAATGCCTGGAAGTTCAAAGACATAAAGCTGGCAAGCACCCAGCACTTGTCCTTGGGAAAATGTTCTTTAAGAGACACAAGTCTCCACAGAAACATCTTTTCTGCTGGTTTGTATGTAATGGTTGGGATGTAGCCTTGAAAGCCTGTGTGTGAAAGGATTCAGTCTGCAGTCTGTGATCATGTCTGGCTAGTATAGCATTGGGAATCAAATTGTTCAGCTCCTGACTGGTGGGTTTTGTTGTGCCTGGACTCTTGGTGTGCTGTCCCAGCCAGTCTATGAGAATTGGATAGTTACTTAGGAATTATGAGCTGTCCCCTTAAGGGAAGGCATCATGGTAAATGTAGTTAAAGGTATCCTGGGAAATGTCCATATCACGTAGTCCATATCACATCTGTTATTCTGATTGGTCACTAAATGGACCCTCAAAGGTTTGGGGGAAGTTTTCCTTACTTTTGCTTGAACTCCCTAACTCATGGGAGCTGCTTTCTATCGCTATGAGATGGGTTAGGACAGGGGTGGGCAAACTACGGCCCGCGGGCCACATCCGGCCCGTTGGTCTGTCCAATCCGGCCCGCCCCTGAAAAAAAATTGCTGGGCGTGGCGTATTGCCCTGTGCCGTGTGGCCCCCAAAGCTGCAAAACAGTGCGGAGCGCTCTCGGGAGTAGGAAAGAAAAGAACTTTGCAAAGGCCTCGCTGGAGTTCGAAATCACCTTCGAGTGCGACCTCTCCGAAGGTGAGTCCCCGCCGATCCCCTTTTTTCCCCGGGACTTCCAGGCTTAAACTTTGCAAAGGCAAAGTTTGCAGGCTGGAGCGTCTTCCGGCCGAGGAGCGGAAGGGTTCCGCCCGGCGGGCGGGCGGGCTGCTTGGAGCGGGCTGCTTGGAGCCACCTAAAGCTAGGCCGCTGCTGGTGGAGCCTTGCCCTGCCTTGGTGCCCGTTTCCGGCTCGGCGGTCCTGCTCGGGCAGCACTTTAAAGCCTGCTGCCCAACCCGGCCCGTCTGTCAAATTTTAAAAGTCAATGCGGCCCCCGAGCCAAAAAGTTTGCCCACCCCTGGGTTAGGAGATAACCATCTTTTACTACAAGGCAGATGTAGTAAATCCCTTGTAACAAAGGATTGGTCATTAAAGAAGAACTTCATCACAAATGTGAATTATGAGGGTAACTGATGAACCAATAAATGTACTTTGTTATGGATGTCTTGTTGAGTTTATCTATCTGCATCTGCACAGCTACAAATCCACTATAGTGCAGAAGAGTGTAAAGAATAAATACCTCTGGGACCCAACCACCCCTCTCTGAAAGGGCAACATCACATCTTGGTAAAGCAGCCTACATCCTCATCTGGTGGCCAAGAAGAAATTTACAGTGAAGTTAAAGAATTCTTACCATTTTTTTCCTTTTTTTAAGAGTGGGCAAGGAAGTCCCCCCCTTTTTTCTCTTCAGCCCACTGCTACATCTGGGGCTCAAAGAAAATTCTCCTTGAGTTTTCCAATATGTGTTTGCATTGATAATCCCTTTTTTGAAACCATTATGGACAATTTAATCAATTCAATTCAAATGTCCCAAGAGTAACTGCAACCTAACATGGGCAGCATCTCCCAGACCCTCTGCTGCCACCTTGTGAAGTAAGCGACAATTATAAGCATATTTCTGCATTCAGCCCTAACGGGTTAGCCATATAGCCATAACAAAGTACTTTTATTGGTTCATCAGGTATCCTCATACCTCACATTTGTGATGAAGTTCTTTTTTAATGACCAATTCTTTGCATATCTGTCTTGTAGGTAAAAGATGGTTATCTCCTAACCCATCTCGTAGCGATAGAAAGCAGCTGCCATGAGTTAGGGAATTCAGGCAAAATTGAGGAAAACTCCCCCAACCCATCAAGGGTCAAATTAGTGACCAATTCGGATTACAGATGTGGCCACGTGACATGAACTATATTTCCCAGGATACCTTTAACTACATTTACCATGATGCATTCCCTTAAGGAGGCAGCTCATAATTCCTAAGTAACTGTCCAATTCCCATAGAATGGCTGGGACAGCACACCATCTGCGAATCAGCTAAGTAAGAAACAGCTCCTCAATGCTGTTTTTTTTTCAGTTCTTCCTATTTTGTGAATGGGCTTAAATGCCAAACATTCCCTGGTGAGTTGGCTGCGGAATTCTGGGAGTTGAAGTCCATGCATCTTAAAGTTACCATGGTTGAAAAACACTGGCTTATATTCAAGTGGGAACTATTTTGTGGAGTACCTATGGCATTTTTTGAACTTTGAAAGTGTGCTCAGGAAGATTTGAGATCCCTAGTTTGTTCCTGCTGTTTGTGACAATATTGTGCTTTATAGTAACTACTGTATGTTCTTACTCTTCTAATGTTTGTTGAGGCACTACCATCCTGGGGAAGAGTGATGAACTGTTATGGAAAGTAACCAGATTCTTTTTCAAATTCACAAATAAAGGCATGTTTATAACATTCCTCTGATTCCAAATTCTAAAATGGTTTTGAAGTGGGCAGTGGGATTTACTCTTTTTGTGAGGTTCATGAAAAGAGGGACCTCTGTGTGGCCATAGTCTTTACTCATGTTTGGATAACCAAACAACCGAGTGATCCTTAGCCAGAGGCATTGTGATATAAAGCTGAAATCTTTGCATATCTAAAACTTTTATAGAAAATACTAGACTGTGCAGAAATAAACAGGTTAACACTAGCAATTCAAGAGAAGGAACAAATTGGATATTATATGATATGGGATTTATTTTACCAATGGTTGGAAAATAAATAAGGGTTAGAAATTAAAGAAGACTAGCTCAAAATAGTAAATATGTGGTAAGAATTAAAAATGTTAAGATGGGGAATGTTATAAGAATTAGATATATGACGCAGATTAGTATTAAGTAAGAACAGAGTATTAAAGCTAAGCAATGAATATGTATAAACTATAATGGTTATTGCACAAGATGTTTATACCCAGATGACGCACTGTTCAAATGAAAGATGGAATGTTTGTATAAATAAAACAAAACTTTTATATATGTAAAAAATAAAATAAAACTTTTTAAAAATGAAATTCTATCGCAAATATGGCAAAAATGATGTTAGCCTGTTACAGCCAAGACAGCAACAGTCTCTTGGCTTATAAAAAAGAAACCAGGTTCATTATATAAGAAATTTGGATCACAGAACATAGAATAACAGAGTTAGAAGGGACCATAGGGGGACCAAGCTTCCACTCAAACAGGAGACCCTATACATACTTATGGATTGATTGAGTGATTAGCCCTTGGGCCATGTCAAAGCACAGAATTCCAGAAACAAATTATTACTGAAATTGGATAAAAGCAATTTAAAGTGGAATTAGATAAAATACAATTTAAAATGAAATTGGAATAAAATACAATCTAAGATGAAAATGGAAATACAATAATTTAAGAGATAGATAAAATATGATAAAATTATTTTTCGGAGTCATCCCTACAATCTACCCCAATCAGTCCTGCATATGCAGATCTCAACCATATCATTTTGCTCAAGTACTGTGCTGTGTTAAATGTTATTTTCAGATTTTGGCCACACATAAGGTAAGTTGTTTTGATATGGCAATCCCAGTGGGTCATTCATTTGGTATATAGATCAAGTTACCTGTCTCTCACCCTCTTATGCAGGCAACAGTCACATAGGATGTGAGCCAGATCTTCTACCTCTGCCGCTCTGCAGATGCAGAGACATCCATTATAGGGTATATATAGAATGGAACCTCCATGAAGAAGAAGTTTCATTGAAGACTACTTGCAGTTGGTCCACCAGTTGCGAATCCATCTGGCCACCTATCCCACATTTTTCTATCTTTACCAAGTTTTTTCTTCGAAAGAAACAATTGGGAAGAAGGGTGAGAACATATTGTATCTTTTAATGTTAGCTAGTTTTCTTGTTTGAAATGGCCTCCTTCTTCATCCATAGTTCCATGAACACGGTACTTAATCAGTTAATTCTGGAATTCATCAATAACTTTTATTTATAAAAGTCTGTATAAACAGATAAGGGAAGATATTATAATTAAGGTTGTAATAACTAGAACGCCTGCAAGAACTGAAAGCTATTGCCCTATCAGAAGGAAAGTTTTGTTTTCTTCCCCTTGCAATAGCAGTGTTTTAAATATTATGTAATAACTAGTGTTTTGTTGCTAATTTAATCTATTTAGATTATTTACAGTAATTATTAAAATCATTTTCTGCTTCAAGGAAAGCTTTAATTGTTTATTTGTGATATCAAAGTCATTTAAAAAAAAAAAAAAAAAGCAGACAGATGTTCTTTTTTCATATTATACTTCGCTGTTGAAACATGCCTTTAACTTTAAGCCAGACCATAAATTTCAAATGCCACTTATAACCACCTTGAGCCATAGCTGAATTATCTAATGAAGAAAACTTGTGGTTTGGGTTTCAAAGAAACTTTGCAAATTTAACTGATGTTACTGGTGTAGTTGTACCTCTCAGAATCAAGGATTTCACAATGCTCTTCTTGATCTTCCTCCACCCTCCTGAGACATAATCCTACTTCCTCTAAGTAAAAGCCTGAAATTACCTACTATGTTTGGATTTCACTGTTTCCTGGTAAGGAATTTTCCTTGTGGGAATGGAATTGTTGATGGACAGACTCTGATGGACAAGCTACTATCTCTTCAGGTCATTGATTAAATCTGTCCCATTGCCACCCTAACAAAATCTCCTTTCTCCTCTTCCCCAAAGGGTGTTGCCCTCAGTCACAAACATTCAGTTTATGTTTCCACTTTTCCTGTACTAAAAACAATTGAGCAGGAAGAGATGTATGATCTTGTCTCTACACAGCAGGAACCACATCTGGCCATATTTCTGGCTGCTGAGCCCCCAAGAGTGTCAGCAGCCCATTGGCCCTTAAATGATCAGTCCACCCACACAAGCAGTGCCACCTCTGTGCCCCCAGCTACAAAACTAGCTAAGACAGGCACATGGCAGCAGTCAGCTTTGATAATAGAATCTGTATTCAGCTGTTTGATCTTGCTTGAGAAGAAACAAAGCTTCTCAGGTGCCTGGTAGATGGCAACAGTCCCACTGGCTGCCAGTTAGATATCTTCTGCTACTTTGCTAACTTTCTGCTTCATTCTGTCTTCTCAAATATGAAAGCAAGAGTCCCACTCCCTGAAATTGCTCAGTGCATCTCCATCTCAAAGCTAGGATCAGGAAACTTAGAACTTGCCTCTGAAACATGAGCTAACCTAGCTTTCTCTTCCATACGATTCACGCTGTAAACCCATTTTTGCTGAAAGCAGAATTTGATGCATCAATGAATAAGTGGGACAGGCAGAGTCTGATCTAGGCAGCCTGACATTAGATAATGACAGCTCTTCTCCTTTCATCTTTCACCTTCTACCCTGCCCAAGGGAGTGAAGCAATTTTAACGGTGTCAGGAGCAGCTAGTGTTCTTCTGGAAAAGAAGAATATTGTGTATGCTGCAGGAACTGTGTTCTTATTCCAGGAATAAGTACTGTTGAATTCAGTGTTGAATAGATATTGTGTTGCTGGTTGCCAACGCCTGTTTAAACAGGACATGAGTCTGAGAGATAAAATGGTTTCACACAATAGCAGTAATAATTGTATTTATAGTACATGTATAACAACATTGGATAAAGCAACAATTCATAATATATTGTTCTTATTGTTGAGAGCTGTTTTCTTCTCTAAAGAGGCATCTGAAGCTCTGTGCTTTCTAACAATCATGACAATTTACATAGACTTCTGTAAAGCCTTTGATTCAGTGGTACAGGACAAACTACTCCTAAAAGTAAAATCTTATGGTATCTCTGGACACCTGCATAACTGGATAGAAGCATTCCTGTCAAACAGACAACAAATGGTCAGAATTGGGAGCGTCCTATCAAATTCTGACCTGTCAACAGTGGTGTCTCCCAAGACAGCGTTCTAGAACCAACTGTCTTCATAATCTACATAAATGACCTCTGCGATCATATTAAGAGTAACTGCGTTCTCTTCACAGATGATGTAAAGCTATTCAACACCATTGACAATACTGCTACCCTTCAAAAAGACCTTGACTGTGATTCAGAATCGTCAAACAAATGGCAACTTCAAATCTTAACAAATAAATGCTCTGTCTTATATATTGGCAAAAAAAATAAATAAATCAGAAAATAAAATACAAGCTGAATAGACAAGACCTTGTTGATGATCCAAACTCTGTCAAGGACCTTGGAGTACTCATCTCTAATGATCTAAGTGCTAGAGCCCACTGTAACTACATATCCAAAAAGGCATTAAGAGTTGTTAACCTAATCCTAGCTTTTTCTTTGGTAACATCACACTATTAACTAGAGCATACGAAACATTTGCTGGGCCAATACTTGAATACAGCTCATCAGTCTGGAACCCACATTACATATCTGATATTAATACAGTTGAGATAGTCCCAAAATATTTCACAAGAAGAGTTCTCCACTCCTCTAATCATTGCAGAATACCTTATGCCACCAGACTTGAAATTCTAGACCTAGAAAATCTAGAACTATCCCGCCTTCAGTCCGATCTAAGTATAATATATAAAATTATATATTGCAATGTCCTATCTGTCAATGAATACTTCAGTTTCAACCATAACAATACAAGAGCACATAATACCCTGTTTCTCCAACAATACGGCCTCCCCCAATAGGAAGTCCCAGCATGTTTTATAGGCATGAAATGAAATTAAGCCCCTCCCCCCAAATTAAGGCCTATATTAAAACATGCAAAATGGGGGGAATGGTGGGGGGGCTTGCTGTTAGGAAGTACTTTTGTTGCACACCCGGATATGGTGCTGCCTGCGTTGACCCCGATATGAAGTGCCCCACCAACGCCAAGGTCAACATCCAAGCCGTCGCCGCCCACCCGAAGATGCAAGTTGGGGGGGAATTAAGTCACCCCCGAAAAGACGGCCTAGCCATTTTTTCGGGGCTCAAAAAAAAATAAGACCCGGCCTTATTATATGAGAAACACGGTAGATACAAACTCAAGGTAAACCGCACCAAACTTGATTGCAGAAAATACGACTTCAGCAACAGAGTGGTCAATGTCTGGAATACTTTCCCTGACTCTGTGGTTTCTTCTCCAAACCCCCAAAACTTTAACCTTAGACTGTCTACTATTGACCTCACCCCTTTCCTAAGAGGTCTGTAGGGGGCGTGCATAAGCGCACCAATGTGCCTACCGTCCCTGTCCTATTGTTTCTTTTTATTTTTCTTATATGTATCCATTTCATGTATTCATAACTACAGTATGTTTATACTTATACCTGTTATCTTATAATTGCTTGACAAAATAAATAAATAAATAAATAAATGATGGTCTATGTAATAAAACTGGCAACACTTGGGGATTGTTTGCAGAGGTAGTTTAATTAGCTTAATCAATTCAAGCTGTGTTTAAATGAATAAGTTGTTTAAATGCAGGTTAGAAGTATTTTTGTGTAAGGTTCAGTCTGCTTGAGTGTGATGCAGTATTATACTAGGAATAATAAAAATGTCAAAGATGGATTTTTTCACCTGTTATTTATAACATTTCAGACTACTTGAAGTAGCATCAATATTTTCAAATACAAAACAGTGAGAACTTGGACAGGGTATGTGGTGAAAAGAGAATTACTAATCCACTTGACCCTTGCCTTTGCTGACTAATTCAAAGCAACCATTATGATCTTCAAGAGAGACTCTTAAGATGCGGAACCTGTCTATTTGGTCCCACAGAAAACATCCCAAATATTTGGGACACGCATCAACATTTATTATAATCTTGTTTGGGTTTTTTGATGAAGAACTGATTGAATGAAGGTTAGATATCAGCCTATAGAGGAAGACTTCAGATTGTCTTCTTTTCTTGCCGGTTTCCATTTCCTTTGTGCTTGTATTCTGGTCTTTCTTTTACCCTTCCTGTCAAGTCTATGGTATTTTCTCTATTACTTCTTCTCGGTTTTTAGCAGGCATCTCCTTTTATTAACTCTTATTTTCTCAATTAGCTATTCTTACATTGTACTTTATATTCTTGCCATGACATTGGCTTTCTAAGCTTTCCCCCCTTAAATTTTGATAACACTTAAGAGCTGTTCTTGTTAAACTCCCTAGTCCTTCATTGGCATAGAGTTGAGTGAAAATTTCCCCTCAGCTGATGACTTTTCACTGTCCTTTCTGACTTGAACATTCTAACTGACCTCTGTTCTCTGAAAATTGCACTCTGATGAATATTTCAGAACATGACATAAGGTCATCCATTGGAGACAAACTCTATCATTGCCTGCATCGCTGCTGCTAAAAACCACCCTAAAATTCCTTAAAGTAATATGGGAAAAGAAACCTTTCTCCCTCTTAATTTTGCACAATCTATTCTTCTATATATAAAAAAACAGATGTGTGTGTGTGTATGTTCCAACATAACTTTAGAACGCCTCGAGCAATTTCAACCAAATGTGGTACACAGATGACTTACCCTCTGGGAAAAAAAATACTGTGGGGGTAAGACACTCCTAACACCCCTAGGGGTGAGTGTGCCTTAAAATGGCTTCTACAATACAGCACAGTGGAGTTGCCATGGTAATGGCTTCACAGTACTCCACAAGGGGGCTCCCTCTGGTAAGGGGGATTGGTTGTTACAAAAAACAAGGGGGCTCCCTCTGATAAGGGGCCCTCAGCTTCAAGCAAAGAAGACAAATTGTCAGGGGAGGTGCCTGCTAATGCAGATAATCACCTCAAAGGCTGTTCCCTGTAGAACTTCTCCAAGGCTGTGGCCAGAGCTATTAGGTCTCTTAATTCTCACCACAGTGCTTGTGGTAACAGGGCCAGTCCCAAGATGCCTCCAAGGAAACATCAGGCGATTGGCCAAGTGCAATCAAAGGCTACAAAAATGAAACACTAGCATAGACAAGAAACTCCAGAGGACAGGAATAGAAGACTTGCGACAGTGCGTGAGAGAGCTACTACATCTTGAACTTCAGAGACAGTACAACAACGTGAGGCCCAACTAAAGGATAAGAGAGATAGAGCTACTATATCTAGACATTCAGAGACAGTACAACACCGTGAGGCCTGACTACACTATAGGAGAGATAGAGCTGTTACATTTACAGCTTCCTTTATAGTTTGTATACTCTACTTATACTTTTAAAACTCTGTAAATAAAGTTACTTTGATTTGACACTACAGATATAATTCATTCCTTTGAAAGTTCTCCTGACCTTGTGAGCTATTAAGAAGTGGAACAGCCTGCCTCATGGGGTCATTGGTACTCCATCAATAAAGGTTTTCAAGAAATGGTCACATAACAATTTGTCTGAAATAGTAGGAGTATCCATGCCCTGGGAAGGGAGTTGGACTTCCAACCCTAAGATTTTATGATCAATATTCCAAGTATGATTGTCATTCCTGGTAAGGCAGTATACTTTATTGGAATGTATATGAAATGAATCCCACTACTTTACACAAGCTTACATTAAACTTCATTTGCTCTTGGGATGTCCCAGCTTTCCCTTTGGAACTTTTCACATTTCCATTTTGTTTTAACCACGTCACATAGGTTGGTGTTGTCAGCAAATGTGGCGCCTGTTGCTTTGTAGCTCTATCAGCCAAGAGGCTCACCTGGTAATTCATGAATGTGACTGTTACTGGAGCGAGCCTGAGTTAGAAACCACAGAGGTCTCATTAAAGTGGGTGATTGCACTGAACTTTAAAAAAATATTTTAAATGTTTGTGCAAACAATAGAAATATCTCATTCACTATCATCTTGTAATATTCCTTACTAGGTAGGAGGACTGATACTGGTATTCCTCTTCCTAAAGAAGTCATCACTTGGCACAATTATTCTTGTACTTTTAACATTTTTTCTTGACATACCACAAGTGGTCCATGACCTTTTAGAACGCTCTGGAAATGCTCCTGTAGCCAGAAGCTCAACTACCAGAAACATGGAAATGCATCTTGTCCTGTGGGGCTCTAGAGATGTCCTTCTTCTTCTAGAGATGTCCTTATATCCTATTTTCCCAGGGTTTAAGAAGATGGTAAACATCCATATTTTCCCCCAAGCTTTGACGGTTAATTATTTTAAACATGGATTTTGATTTTAAATGCTTTCATTTTTAATAATTTATATTCTGCATTTCAGATAGTTCCAGGCCACCTTAATGTTAGAATAAATAAATGGATGGGATATATATTTGATACAATACAGGCATGCATACAGTACTTTATGAATTGAACAGGATAGCTCATATGAGTAATTAATATCTGTGAATGTGGCTGAGAAATGGCACCAAGAAAGTTTGAATTATGGGATAGAGAATCAAGCACCAGTGGAATTTCATGTTTATTTTGCTGATCTGCTGTTAATTCTTAAATAATCAAATCAACAAACATATTTATCCACATGAAACAATCCTCTGCCATCCAAGACTGGCCCATGAAACAATCCTCTGCTATCAAAAATTGTCCCAACAATGAAATAGATAAATATCATATTCTAACAACAAAACTCAACTCTGTATATTAAAAGCCTAGTAAAATATTTATTAAAGCTACAAACATCACTGGCTAAAGCATCTATCCCCAATATTACAATCAGCTAACAGATAGCCGAATGAAACAGAAGGCCTGAAATAATTAATGGGATCCTTGGTTTTTTTTTAAAAAAAGGGGTAGGAAAGATGGATCCCTTAGAAAACATATTTCAAGGGCTCAGCCCATTCCCAAAGAGCCTTTCTTTCTTATGTTAGAGGGCTTAAGACCTCCCCAAGGACAGTGAGAGAGAAGGGTGTTTAAATGGCTATTTGATATTAAAGGGTGGTTTGGTTCTGAGTAAGAGCAAAGTTTTAATTTTGGGACTGTTCATGAGTGTGATCATGGGAGGTTTTAAGGCAGTGGTTTTCCATTGCCTTTTCTGTGGCTTTTGTTTTTTCAATGTTTAGACAGTCCTTTAAAGAATTAATCCCAAATAATTTAATGCTTCAAAACCAGTATCCTGAAAGCAGCTTAAAAATACACGGATCACTTTATTCCAACCATCTTCTTTCTGTCACAGCTGAGGCAGCTTCTCCTCCCCTTATATTCAAAGGCATTTCATACAGGAGTGCAGCTTGGATATCAGTAGTACATGACAACCAATGCAAGACCCATCCTTTCCAGACATGACCACAGCTGGCATGAGGAATCCCAGTTGATATAAATTGTTCCTAACGCTAAAGCCTAGTTAGTGAAAACTTTACTCATGGCCATTCAAGTAGGGTTCAACTATAACTAAGATCTTTCTGGAATAATATTACAGTAATTCTCGTAAGCAAAATGTTAAACAAGTTTTTGTCTCAAATTGTTAACTTTCATCTATTTCTAAACTAGTCAAGAGATCGTATCAGCTTTCCCAGGACACATGGAAGGAACTAAAATACAGAAACAAATACATAATCTGCACAGCAACAAAACTTCAATCCCAACCTCTGGACGACTTCCTCATGGTTTCATGTAAATGTTAAAAACAGATGGACTCCATAGGGTCCTGGCGTGGATGAATAAAAATATATCATACTGCTTTTGGACACTTTTCCACAGGAAGGAGAAACACCACTGTGATTGATATCATGTCTCCAACTCCAGAAGGAAAACAGAATCAATGCTAGTAATCTGTGTCGACAGGATTTAAGATTTAAAAACATTGTGTTCTCCAGTATAAGTTTTTCACCAGAGCTGTTTATGTCTTCTTTCTAGGTCTGAAGCTGATTAGAAGGGAATGAAATAAACAGTCAACATCTGACAATTAGTGCTGCTGATTATATGTCCCTGAAAACATAACAGGCTTGCCAGCTAAATATTGTGATCCATAATGGTGGCTGACTGTTCATAATGAGCCACAAAGGGTTGCCTCCATTTTGAAGCTGACTTTCTGTTTTGAATTTCATCTTGTGAGATTCAGTCTTTTCCTAATTTAACCCCCCACCTGATTTTCTCCTCAACCCACAATCTCTACCTCCACTGCCCCCCCTCCCCAGAATTAGCAGTGAAGATATGCAAGCGGCTTCCTTGCACACAGCAAGGGGCAGCTGCAGCTGTGTATCCGTGTATTCAGAAAGAGGCCCTGTGTCCCGGATGCTACACATTGGAAGAAGCAGGAAACCGTTAGCCTGTGGTCTGGGGTCAGGGGGGAGCCAAACAGAAATTGGCTGAGGAAGAGACAGTGTGGTGGGCTCTGTTGGTTTCAAACATGCTGTGATGTGCAAAGATAGCTGAACACTGGGGCTTCTGCTCAACCATCTCTTCTGCAGCTGTTTGGGAAGGGAGCCACTGCGGTAACCTGGGCTATTTTTGACTCTGCTGGGAGGTGGTGAGAAGACTAACAGCCAGAGAAGTGATGGCTGATTAACATTCTTGAACGCCCTGAGTTTATGGAATGAGCCCCCACCCACAGCAACATTTGGAAGATGAAGTGCCCTTATGCTAATTACGCAATGGCATCTTCCAGACATTGCAAGTAAGAGGATCTTGTTAATGAGAAAAGAAAATTCCAGGAACCATCCTGTTCAGATGCCATCTAATACAAGAACACATTTAGACAGGAATGAATGTTAGAAGAACCAGGGCAGTTTATAAGGTTGAGCAATCAAACACATTCACACAACATCCTGAAACAGACACTTTTGTACCTATACACAACATAGCATAATGCTCATGAAGCAATGCAGGTTCACACACAGGGCTACGAACAACTGCTTTGGAGAAAGCCAAGCCAGGTCGCCCATCCAACTAGTTTTTCCAGGTTCTCAGCAAGTAGGTTTAAGTTGGATTTGCCTCACCTTTGAACAAAATGGTCAGCTCAGAGTGTGCCTTGATCCACAGTTATAGTCCTTAAGGTGAAGGGGAAAAGCGTCTCCTTTTTAATTTTGGGGCATATTTAAAGGCAAAATGAATATGTCTTGCTCTCTCATCCTGCCTCCCCCCCCCCAAACCAGGATGATATATTTCTGTTGAGGGGGTCAATGGATGGGAAACCTAAAGCAGCCACTTCTCTCAACTCTCCAAAATATACAATTACCCCTCCTCACTTGCTATTTAGGGAAAGGGAAAGGAACAAAACCCTCTATGGAGCAGATCACGTGTTTCCATCCACGAGAATATGAAAGTACAACTTGGCCCCTTTTGTGTAACCCTAAACTGCATCTCTGCTTATAATATAGTCATTCAGTGAAAGCTTATCCATCATTTTACACATAGTTACTAAAATGGATAACAAATATGCAAAGCAGCACTTGGACTTTAGGGCAGTATTTCCCTTGAGACAATCCGATGTCCTCCAACTCTCAGAAGACTGGTGGATAATTCATCTCCTGAGATATCTGGAAGGCATCTGGCTGACTGCAGCTTCTCAAACCATTGAAGCCATAACACAGGCAATTCATTACAACCGCTCAGGTTTGCCTTCACCAACCCTGCACGTGTGTTTCACTCCACGATTACAGCAGTGGGTATAATTCTTAAGGGTTATCTTCACTAAGGGAAGCTTCCACTGCCTCCGAGGAACTGACAATACCTCTGGAACATGTGTGGAATGGAGCCGATAAAAGAACCTCCCAAAAGGTGCCAAGTGCAGAATAAACCTTATTTATTTGCTATCATTTTTAAAAATCAAGCAGGCGGCTTCAATTGCAGTCATAACACTATTACTTTATAAAATGTAATTAATCAAAATAATAAGGTGCAATACTCTGCAGATAGTAAGAGCTAGTTGAGGCTCAAAT
This sequence comes from Notechis scutatus, assembly GCF_049901735.1. NCBI lineage: Eukaryota > Metazoa > Chordata > Lepidosauria > Squamata > Elapidae > Notechis > Notechis scutatus. Next base: position 156,197,488 of record NC_142010.1, on the reverse strand, counting down.
GTGAACCTGAGCACTGACACTCCTTCCCCATTTCCTATCTATTTGATCACACATTTCATTTCCTTTAAATTAAAATATATACTTTTCCCCCAAGCATATGCTGCCCTCTTGTGGCAGACCTGGGGATTTGATACAGGCTTATTACAGCTTACAATGTTTCATTTGTGATGGAGTTAAATTGGCATCAAACTTTGACTATAAGCTGCCCTAATAAAATGGGTCAAATGAAAGATCTTCTTCACTAGACCCCCCTCTTTCCTTCCATCTAAAGCTCTTTGGCTCTAGAGATCCTGAAGGCCTATTTAAATATGATTGCAAGTGAGGCTTCGATCAGCCAATCCTCTCCCAGATTTTTTTGTGGTGGTCCAGTCATAGTCTACCACAGGGGTCCTCAAACTTGGTAACTTTAAGACTTGTGGACTTCAGCTCCCAGAATTCCCCAGACAGCATAGCTGGTTGAGGAATTCTGGGAGTTGAAGTCCACAAGTCTTAAAGTTGCCAAGTTTGGAGACCTATCGTCTACCATTTAGTTTACAACCATCATTTTGAGGTCAAGGACAATTCCTCACAGCTGTATAAGCTTACATTTCTCCCATCCTTGAGCCTGCATAAAACTAGTCCAACATAAATTGCACTTCTCCCTCAGCCCAACTTTTAATCTAAGACTGGAGGATAGTATTAGCCTTACACGTTTAATTACTGGTAGTCCTTGACTTATGACCACAGTTCAGCCCAACATTTCTGTTGGCAAGTGAGACAATTGTTTAAGTGAATTTTGCCCTATTTAATGACCTTTCTTGCCACAGTTGTTAAGTGAATCACCGCAATTGTTAAGTTAGTAACATGGTTGTTAAGTGAATCTGGCTTCCCTATTGACTTTGATCAGAAGGTGATCACATGACCCCAAGACACTGCAACTATCATAAATGTGAGCTAGTTGCCAAGCACCCAAATTTTGATCTCATGACCATGGGACTGTTGGGTTGTAAGTGTGAAAAATGGTCATAACTCATTTTTTTCAGTGCTGTTGTAACTTTCAATGGTTACTAAACAAAATGTTGTAAGTTGAGGACTACCTGTAAGAGTAGTTTCAAGAACGTGGTTGGTGGGTTCCCAGGCTTTCTTTCCTGTCAGCATCCCTTCCCAGGAGAAAATCAGCCACCAGCTAATCTCCCAAACCTAGCAGGGTTGGGGAATTCCATGCATCTGCCTAAGATGGAAGATGTCAGGTTACCCAAGTGAACACGATTCTCTCTATTGGTTGCTTTGATTTGGGAGTGACAGTCTTTCAGGGAAGCAATGTTCCTGTAACCCACAAGTATTTCAGCTGACAGGACTGGTGCATTGTGGAGCAAGAGTGTCCACCTCACTTCATCCTATGCCCCTTCTGCACTCCATTAACTTGCCAAGGGTGATGTGTAGTTTTTGTGTTGTCCAGACAGTGTATGGGAATTGGATAGTTAGGTAGCAATTGTGAGCTGTCCCCTTAAGGGAATGCATCATGGTAAATGTAGTTAAGGTATCCTGGGAAATGTAGTCCATATCACATGACCACATCTCCAGGGGGGGTCTTCCCCACACCACCCAACCCCCCCCCAGCCCCCCCCCCCCCCCCCCAAACAAAAACAAAAAAAATACAACAACCAAACCATTAAAAACCAACCCAACCAAAAAAAAAATTTTTCTAAATAATAGTTAAAAAAAAAAAAATTTTTTATAATCTGAGTTATGAGGATACCTGATGAACCAATAAATGTACTTTGTTATGGACATCTTGTTGAGTTTATCTATCTGCATCTGCACAGCTTACAAATCCACTACTGTGCAGGATACAGAACAGTAAAAAGATTATTTAATTTGAAGTCCTGAAGCCCATTAGTATAAAAACAGTTAATCTGGATTTGTGATAAAGCAAAGTAATATTGAAGCCAGGAGTGAATATGCAATGTTAATCTAAGCCTGCATTTCTTATTCTCTCTCTCTCTCTCTCTCTCTCTCTCTCTCTGCGAGCATTGGAATTCTTTACATACTGTTTGAATGGTGGGAGGGGCTGGAATTCCCCCACATGCTAGAAACAGAGAACTTTCTAACCGCAGAGTTGAAAACCAGTAACCCACCCACCCTCTCGTCTCTGCTCAATTTGTCTTCCTGCTATCTCAAAGAATCCATTTGCATAACAAGGAGAGTCAGAAATTTCCCAGCTCTCAAAGGAAAACCAAACCTCTGTCTTTAAACCTTCTACAAATGCAGTGAGAGACTCTGAGAAATCACGCCTGTATGCTTGTCAGTAAAACAAAAGCTGATCTTCCTCTGCTCATCTGGAATCAATAAAGAGGCCAGGGTTATAAAAATTCCTCCAGCCAGAGCCATCTCCAGAGCAATGGGCACATTCCTTCCCCCTGAAGACAGACACTTAATCTAGCAATGATTTAAACAAAGTCAGCATCTTGCCTTTTGCTATCCTGCTGAAGTCAATAAGGAAGTTGTGTATTCACCTTTCCTTCCAGAATTTTCAATTGCCCTTCAACTGCTAGACTCTACCACCATCTGGTGGTCAAAAAAAAAAATTCTTATATGATTTGTTTTATAAAGTCTCTCAAGATTGACCAGAGTGTTTATCCAATGATAACCCCTTTTTGCAATTCTTGTGGACAATTTAATCAATTTAATTCAAATGTTCCAAGATTAACTGCAACCTAACAGACTCAAGCAAAGCAGCCTACAGCATCATCTGGTGGTCAAGGAGAAATTTTCCATATTTTTCCAATACGTGTTTATCCAATGACAACCCCTTTTTGCAACTATTGTGGACAATTTAATCAATTTAATTCAAAGGTCCCAAGAGTAACTGCAACCTAACATGGGCATAGGAACAGCATCTTCCAGACCCCCTGCTGCCACCTTGTGGAGCAAGCGACACTAACAGACACATTTCTGCATTCAGCCCTCAGGTCTTCAAACTCTGCTATGCATATTTCTGCATTCAGCCCTCTAGTCTTCAGACTTCGCTATGCAACCTCTAGTGCCCCCTTGTGTTGTAAGCTCACAACACACCCTAGAAACAGCCATACTGTGTGCTGTACTAGCATCGCCCAGACTTTGCAGTGCCACCTATGTGCTCAAATACTAAATTCAACAGAAATCTTACTTTACGCTACCTGCGCTTAGTGCCCCCTAGTACAAAAAAATGGAATTGCACGGAAACTCACTAAATTTTCCAAAAGTCACCTTTTACCAATTTGAAACATGGCAACTGCTTCAGCCATGAAAGATGTCTCTGATGTACCAGAAGACCTGAATCCTCCACCCACCCTTATCGTAAACGTGGAACCTGGTTCCCAACAACCGCCTTTAGATGTCCAACCCTCTGGAAAAGCCACAATACCTCAGAAGGCCTATGACCTCAGACAGCATAGGAAGCTTACCTCACCCGCAATGACATGCTTCAGAGAGGATTGGGACAGGCAATATCGCTGTCATGCAGACCCATGGACGGAGCTGTTCAAGATCTGCAACACCTCCAAAAGCAAGTTGCCCCTCAACAGCCTCTTCCTGATGCAGAAGGAGTTAGAGGAGCACCTTGCATGGTGGAGAGACAATGAAAATAAGCTCAAATACATACAGTTGAACTTGGAAGACCCAGAGTTCCAGGAACACATTCATTCCTTCGAGGTGGTGAACAATGAATGCAAAGACACCATTCGGGAAGGCAGGAATTCCCTCCAGGCTGCGATACTCAATGCACTTCAAAAGGAACAAAGGGTGAGGGAGAAGTCCACATCCGACATAGGTCTTCAATCACAAGCAGCTTCTTCCCACCATTCTTAGAAACCCTCCTCCCTCCACCCCAAACCAGCTAGATCGTGACCAGGTTCCAGTGTCTCGCACCAATTATCTGCTGCCAGCTCCCACCATCCTTCCAGAGCATCCTCCTGTTGTAGCGGCACCTCTAAGGCCTCCAAAGCAGCCAGCTACACCGACCGAGCTGTAGAAGCCCAAGTTGAAGCTGCAGCGGCAGAGGCAGATTCACGTATTACCACAGAGGTGACATGGCAGAAAGCTGAAATGGCCAATCAACAAGCAGAAATGGCCAAACAACAAGAAGAAATAGCCAAAACTCAGGCCCAAATGGAGTTACTCGAATGACAAAGAGAGACGGCAGAGAAAACAGCACGGGCCGCAGCATGGTGGAAGATGGCTGACAACACCTCCCTCCAATTCACCCTCAAAGAGTTAGGAGAAGAGAGCCCAGATACACGGGTCAAAGCCTATGTGGACGAACAACTCTCACTACAAAACGAGCAGATGGAACCGCCTCAGTTGCCTAGCAGTCTTCCACAACCAGGGAAGCACAGGGATGAATCTCAACCATAGACTCTTCACGTCAGTTATGCAACTGACGTTGTATGACCTAAAGTGCGAGATTCACTTCCCACCAACAGCAAACCTTCCCCAACTGATGTTGTACGTACTAAGGTCCGAGATGCTCTTCCCAGAATCAACAACACTGCTCCAATGTCTCACGCCCTGTTGGCTGAGCAACCTACAATGACTTCTCAATGTTTACCATGACTTCTCGATGAGTTGTCATGCCAACAATGACAACTGCCACACTCAATCCACAGGCAGCAGAATTCCTGCCACAACCTCAAAACCAATCCAGCTCCTAGGCACCACAAGGTAACTGCGCCCAGCCTACACAGCAGCATGATGCTTGACCATCATTTCCAGTATGGGAGAACGACATCCTCCATAAGTACTGGGAGGAAGACTACAACCCGGCGTTGACTTACAACCCAAACCCACCCTATGAAAATCCAGGGGAAGAACCCTCTATGTCAATACCTCTCCCCAACTCAGCAAATGCTGAAGATTACTTGAAAAACATGGCTGTACAGAGTGGAAAGCTAAATTTGCACACCAACGGAGTTAGCAAATTCTCTGACAAGCCAAGCAGCAAGTATCTAGTATGGAAGAAACTTTTCCTGCGCCCCATTCAGGCGGCACGCCTGAACCCTGATGAAATAATCGGAAACCTGATAGCATGGCTAGGGCCACAGTCTGCCAACATGCCGAGGGCACTTTATGTATCCCACTTAGACGACCCAGTCGCTGCCCTACGGTTATCATGGAAAAGGCTTGACGAACTGTATGGTGCTTCCGAGGACGTAGAAGCAACACTCTTGGATAGCCTCAACAGTTTTCCTAAAATTCCTATCGACAAGCCTCGCCGGATCATAGAAATCACTAACATATTTGTCCAGCTGAGAATGGCACAATGGGATCCCAACTTACCGGGAATCGCCTGTCTCGATCACGTCGACATGCAGAACAAAATTGTTTGAAAACTTCCGCAGGTGCTACTTGAAAAGTGGCTCCAGTTTTCTGACACCTTCATGGCCAAGGGTCGCCACCGCTTTATACCCTTTACACTTCTTGAAGAATTTGTGTCCCACCAGACGACAGTGTGCAACACACACCAGGCCCGTGGACTCAAAGCTGTTAGTCCTCCTAATGACAGAAGATACAACAGCAACCATATAGCGCCCTCAGGCCCTATGCACACTACCAGGGAAAGACCCTTCATGGTTATCCATAAAACCGAGATCGACTCCTCATCCACACACAGTTGGGGAGAGGACTCATCAGATACAACCCAATTTAGATCTCCGAACACAAGGAGAATACAATTTTGTCCTATGCACCACACTTGTCACTCGCTGAACAGCTGCACTGGGTTTGCTGCAAAATCACTGACCCAACGAAAAGAGTTGCTAAGGGAGTACCAATACTGCTACAAATGTTGCAAATCCAAACACCTGTCCAAGTATTGCACAGCCAAGGTGCAATGCGACTTATGCAATAGTGACCAGCACCTGACCACGCTGCATCCAGACTCCGAGCCACCACTGCAGATATCTCGTAGCCCTCCTTTGGATAAGGAGCCTCATCGTAACACAGCAGCATGCAGGGCTCCTCAGCAGATCGCCAAACCCCAACCAAAACCAAGGATGAGTGTCAACTGCACAGCACTGTGCACTGACTCACCATGCCCTCATTCGTGTCTTCCCATCTGTTTAGCCAAAGTGTACTCTGAAGGACGCCCTGAAGATTCCGTGAAAATGTACTTGCGGATAGACACTCAAAGCACTTGCACCCTGGCCAGACGTGCATTCTTCGACCTCTTTAAGGTGCAACAGAACGAACTTCACTGTAACAACGTGCCATGGACCAAGAAGCACGGCGGGGAGGAGAGCTACTGGACTTTGCATAGCATCATTGGATGGAAATTCCTGGTTCCCACTGCTGCCCGTATTTGAATGCGATGGGATACCGAATGACCGCAGTCAGATCGCAACACCTGAGGTCATAAGTAGCATGCCTCACCTACAGCACCTGGCTCATCACTTCCCCACTCTAGATCCGGAGGCTGAGATCCTACTCTTGCTGGGAAATAATGCCCCACGTGCCTTTCTCTTCTCCGAGTCAGTTGGTGACCCTGTAGACCAGTGGCCCCCAACCTTTTTTGTGCCACGGCCCGGTACCGGCATCTCAAAATGATCCGCGGCCCGGTACCGGCATCAGCACGCATGACAAGGCATTTCCTCTCCCCCCCACCTCCCCTCCAGGTCTTCCCCAGCGACCCCTCCCTGCACGGAAGCCTCAGCTGGTGCTTTCGGGCTCTTCCTCGCCTCTCCTGCATGAGATCCTCCGAGCTGCGGGCTAAAGGCGGCAGGGCTCCTCCGGGCTGATCGCGCAGGCACCTGACAGCTGGGAGGGAGGGGGGGAGAAGAGACCCAGGGCGTGACGTGGATCCACTTTCCTCCCCACGAAGAACTTTTTTTGCGTCTGGCGCGGGTAGTTCGGCGAGAGGCGGCGGCTCACCAAAGGCAGCTCTCGCCCGGCATCAGCGCGCGCGCACGCCCACACACAGAACACCCACTCAAACACCCACTCACTATCCCCACAGCGCGAGAATAACATGAATAATAGTCTTCTTCCCCCCCCACTCCGCCCACCACTAGCCTTGCGGTTGCGACTTGTGTCCCCACTCCTTGGCTCGGTTTTTCCTGCAACTGTCTCCCGCCTCACACTTTTGAAAGAGCGAGAGCCGCGTGGAGCTGCGCCGGGCAGTAGCAACTCCTGACTCAGGGGGCCTGAGGGAAGGAGGAGAAGAAAGGGTGGGCAAAGGGTGGGGCGGGGCTGATTCCCCCCAAAAATCAGAATTCCGAAGAATATCATGTCTGTCGAAACAAGATGGCGGCGCCCAGCAAACCGGCGGCCCGGTAGAAAATGATCCACGAACCGGTACCGGTCCGGGGCCTGGTGGTTGGGGACCCCTGCTGTAGACGGCCCAGTGGCCATCAAATCTCCACTAGGATGGGGGATCGTAGGAATTGTCAGTGTCGATCGGATGCAGACCCCACCCAGGAAAATGCCTTAGCACCATCCATTCCAACAGCCTTCCGATGCCCTTTAGCACCATCGAAAGCAAGAATGCCGTTCCAGCCTAAAAGGCTGCTGGTGATCAGTTCAATTTTGCTAGGACACCCTAAATGGCCGCCAGCAACCACCAGATGTCCACTAAGATGCTCTACACGGCATATGCCTCCGCAACACCCTTTCCAACAACTTCCCGACGCCTTTTGACACCATGGAAGCAAGAGTACCGTTCCAACCCTTAAAGGGTACCAGAAGCGACCACCAGACTTTCACCATTGGCACCAAGAGTACCTGTATACTGTAAAAGGCCACAAGAGGTAACCAGCAGACTTGCACCAAGAGGCTGAACTTGAAGATTGAACCTCAAGCTTTGCATGCTTTGCTTTGTTTGATGCTTTATTAATGTTTACTGTTTCTCTTAGTTATAGAGCTAACTGTTTATCTTAGTTATATAGTTAATTTTTCTTCTTCTTTTAATAGTGGAATTTATAATTCCAGGCGGGGAGTGTGCTGTTCAGCCAGTGTATGGGAATTGGACAGTTAGGTAGCAATTGTGAGCTGTCCCCTTAAGAGAATGCATCATGGTAAATGTAGTTAAGGTATCCTGGGAAATGTAGTCCATATCACGTAACCACATCTGTATTCCTGATTGGCCACTAAATTGACCCTCGAGGGGTTGGGGGAGGTTTCCTCTCTGTTGCTTGAACACAGCCTCGTGGTAGCAGCTCTACCTCCTACCTGTACGACTATGGGATGGAAAGATTAATATCATGCAGCCACTTCAATCATCATGGGGTTGAGGCTTTATCATCTTTTTACCTACAAGACAGATATACAGAGGATGGTCATTAAAGAAGAACTTTGTCACAAATGTGAGTTATGAGGATACCTGATGAACCAATAAATCTACTTTGTTATGGACGTCTTGTTGAGTTTATCTATCTGCACAGCTTACAAATCCACTACCGGTGCAGGATACAGAACAGTTTTCTTTTGCCTCAAGGTCAACAATTCTGACCTTCCAAGCAATAAAGAGACTATGTTTAGGAAAAGCTCAAGAGGAAAAGAAAAACAGGAACAAGCCTTGTCCATGACTTCACTCCCCAATTACCCAATGGGTGCTGCATGGGGATTACAGCACTTACAGCAAAGGACTCTGACTGGCAACTGCAAGTAGGATCCCTTGCACTATGCAAAAATAATGCTTGAGTAGGCAAAATGATGCCACCTTCCTGAAGTACTAAAAACAGGAGAAAGTACAGACATATCAAACCTCTTGTGAGCAGAAGCAGCTACACATCTATAATTCCCCCCCACACACACACTCCATTTGAGATGGAAACAGCAAGGAAATATTGTCAGCATCTTTCTCCCTTTCTTGAGTTAAATGAACCACAGGAACAATACTTATTTTTAGAGACAGGTCTATCAGTCTTTCCCAAGACTTCTAAACACATATTTTGAAAAGAAGTATTGGTCTTCCAGAAGATAAGTATGCCTGTGGAAATCAGGAGGCTGTGTAATGTCTACCTGAAATTCAAACAAGGGATTGGGAGTGGTTACACTTTAGGTCTCCTTTATAGATGAAGCTACAAAATGGAGACTGGCCTGAAGCAATAGGTCCCGGGGAAGAGCCCAGCCTATGACCACATCTTCTCCTCTGCTGTCACCATGGCATCCTAAATTCACATTCACACAGCAGTGTTTTGGCAGGGAAAGAGGGAAAGCCTCACTCAAGCAGCAGAACGACCCAAAAGTTTTCTCCATGGTGGCCTGGATATGCACTGGAGTTGACATCTCGAGGACCTGTCTCTTAAAATAGAGGGCATCTTTGCACTGCAATAGAGGAACATGAAGATGAACCTTGCATCTGCGCTGGCTATAATCCCTAACGCTTAACTGAAGAGCCGTCTCTCCCTACTGTGGCAAGCCCACCCCACTCATGCCTGCGGAAGAGGCCTGTTACAGATCCCATCTGCTGAGGCAGAGGTCTCCAAACTTGGCAACTTTAAGACTTGTGGACTTCAACTCCCACAATTCTGGGAGTTGAAGTCCACAAGTCTTAAAGTTGCCAAGTTTGGGGACCCCTGTGCTAAGGCATTGAAGCAGGTGAGGTCAAGAAGAAGGGCCTTTTCTGTTGTGGTCCCTGTGGAACATTCTACCACCAGAAGTGAGAACTGCCACCTCCCTTTTGGCCTTCCAGACGTGTATCAAAACCTGGATTTGCTGGTTGGCCTGAGGCCCTGAGGGGGGCGTGGCTGACGGGATAAGAAGACCTCATCCTGTCTGTCTCTTAGCTCTCTTAGTTTCTATGTTTTTAACAATATTTTGACCTGTGTAATTGTAATGCTTTAATATTTTAATTTTTTTACTTGTTTTATAACTTGTAAGTCACCCAGGGTCAACTTGTAGGGGATAAGGGCAGCATAACAACTTAATAAATAAACTTAATTTTCTGAGTATTGTGTTTTTGCCTCTTCCATATTTCTGCCGTCTTCACCCTACTTTTTCTTCTTTTTGGAAACCCCCTGCCCTCTGAAGTATATTGAGAACTAGAAGTTTTGCACACTTTCTTTCCAAATTGGTGGTCCAAATATTAGTGATGCCCAACTGGGAGCCACCCTGAGTTGGTTATATAAGATAGGCGGCTATATAAATGTTTTAAATAATAAAACAAATGTGCATTTTGGATTTTTTCTCTCTGATGGAACAACATTGGCCCTAATTTTTGTATGCGTCTTGCATTTCTTCTCATTGTTCTTTCCATTTCTTCCATTCATTCACAGAAATGTTGAAGAGGAAAGTGATAAATAGTGGCTATAGCTGACAGTGCTAGAAACTGATTAGCTCATAGCTGCAATGGTCAGGCGGCGTGTGCCTATTTCTAGCTGACTTGTGGAAGAAGCAAAGTAGCAGGGGAGGTCTGCCTGTCATTTCCATTAAATTGGCCAGTGCAATAATCTTCTGAGTTGGCTTGAGTGAGATCCATCAGAGCTGCTTTTGTGGTTTGGTGCCCTTTGCAGTGGTTTAATAGGCATATTCTATGAGCTGCTGCAGCTCCCTGTTGACCTGTGAAAAGGCTAGGAACCTCCAATGCATAACTCCTAGCATTTTTACTCAACCACGCTTCTCAGGTTCCTTGAAGGAAGCCGTGTTAGATAAATGGATAGGTGTTTCTAGGACAGCTGTAAGCTTGGATTCATGCTCTGCCGCTGAAAGTCATGGCCCTTTGACTCAGCCCAGAAATGAAACATGCTAGCATTAACTCAAATGGGACAAGAGGGGGCAGTCTTTGCTAGCAGACTTGACTCTCCTGCAATTTTTATTTTTTGGGGAGGCAAAACTGAATGCAAGGCTGGTTGCTGAATAGTTGGTAGTCTGAGATTGTTGGTTTGGTCTTTCATTAATTATATGCTAATGCTGATGACAACAAACACGTAGGGTGGTTTATTTCATTTCACTAGGGGAGTAAACTGAGGTAGGGGGTGAAGGCAGTGATGTTATTTGCCTGGAGGAGCAGAGCCAAAAAGAGAGAACCAAGTAGAGCGATTCAGTAAATACTGGCTTTTTATCTCCCCCACCCCCATGCGGTCCCACTGAAGAAGCCCCTCCACCTACCCACTTGTGCTGGAAGGCTTGACTGGGGGAATGGTTTGAATTAGCCATCTGCAGAAAGGGACATCTAATCCAATATTGCAGTGATTCATAGCAGCTTGTATTTCTTGGGCTGGGCTTCTGTGGAAGCCACAGATCTGTGCAAACAAGGGCAGCGGGGAGTGTCCCAAAACAGCCCATCCTTGACACGCAGCAGGATGATGGACTGCAGATTTGCTTCAAGCCTCTGAAGTTTGGCTTCCTGTTTTGCAAGCTTCCCCCAAACAGGACCTGGTAGATGCAACGCGTTCAAGTCCTACAATCCCAGCCCTCATACTGTAGCAGTCTCAGCAAGTCATGGCATAGATAGATCCCTGGATCTAGGGAAAGGAGGTGTGAGGGACCCCGACTGCATAGATCTGAGAAAAGAATTGACCAGCTAAATGGCAGCATCTGGCCAATCTGGGTTGATTTTAAAGAAGTCAAGTAGGGTTGGGTCTGGTTTATTCATAGATGGAAGACTAGTTCAAAACCCCAGGACTATAGGTTAGATTGGGAAGCCAAAAACTTAGAAAAAAAATTGCACCGAGATGTCAGTGAAATTCCTCAAAGTCAAAGTTGACTAGCTGGAACGTCTCCTTGTCCTTCTTCTTTTAAGAGGAGCATTGCTTCTCTAAGAGGTAATTCAAATATGGGAAAGTTACAACAGTTGCAAAAAATATGCGTTCCTAGAGCAAGCAAGTAAGCCTTTGTGGCCTGGGAATAGTCATCCAGAAAACCACTTGACTCCAACGCTCCTAACCCCTAAGATTATGGGAGCTGAACCCCAATTTCTCTGGAGATCGTCACTGGCCTAGGGAAGGCAAAACAAGGGCAGCGAGCAATTTTCAGCCACAGGGCAGCGTTTCCTTTCAGTTAGTTTTCCAGGGTGGGGCACATGCCAGAGCCCAGTGCAAAAAGGTGGGTGGCAAGAAATCTATTCTCATAATAGTATTTTGGCTTGTATTCTCACGCCTAATAACATATAGTCTTAAATGAGCCTACACAGAAAGAATGTATTGGTTTGGAAAGCACTGTTTGCTAACTGCTACACAAGTCTGTTTTTCAACTGTAACTCCACCTATTCAGTCTCTCCTTCTGTGAACTATATGGCAGCGTAGCATACCCCACCATGCACCATTCTTTGTGGGGCTCCCTTCTATTGCTTGGCCAATTGCCACATGCAACTCCTTGAGTGTTTATGGTCTGCCAGCCAGTGGGACCTGCCCAGTTTGCAACTTAGCATATCAACAATCTTCTTGAAAATCCTGATATTTGAAATGCAATGGGATGTTATCATTTTTATCGTCCAAATTAAATCTGCATTACTTAATACTGTAGCCACCAATGGAGAAAGATGGATAAAACAGACCTCCCGCTATCTTTTGAGAGTGAGGCATTGCTACACAGTCGAAAAGAGTCATGTAAGATTATTTCAATATATGATTACTGCGGAGGAGGTATTGTATGCACAAAAATGGAAAAATTCAACACAACCCATTATGGAGCAATGGTTGGTAAAAATCTTGTTGAGATGAATAAACTGATTTCTTTGATTAGAGAAAAGACAGCATCTATCTTTATTTGGTGGCTGGAAACCCTTCATTGACTTTTTGCATTAAAAAAATGAACTTGTGATTTTTGGTTTTGATGATAGATAAGATAGATTATGGAAAGAATAATGTGACCAGCAAACTTTAGAGAGAGAAAGAGGATGAAATGTAATTGCTGTTACAAGGATTCCTGCTATAAGGACTATTGGAAACCACTTTTTAATGTCTTTTTTCCTTTCTGTCTTGCTCTTCTTTTCTATTTTCCTTTCTTATTGTACTTGTAGCATTTTCTGTTCTTTTTTTTTTTTTTTTACTTTTTCTGTCCTTAGTTTGTTATAGTTTGTTATTATTGTTCTTAATGTTTTAAAATAAAAATGTATTTTAAAAAGAGAGAGAAAGAGACGAAGGCATTTCTTTCAGGGAGCCTTATGAAAGAAAGAAAAATTCTTCTGGCAGTGGTTTCCAATAGTCTTATAGTGCCCATTCAATGGCACAGAATCCTGGTCCTGTAAGAGGCAACTAAGGCCACTAAAGCTTGTTCAATGCTGGAGTCCAGATTAATTCTTACTTCCTCAAGATCGACACCCTATCTACCTAATTCTTGACCAGCTCCAGAGAAGAAGAGCGTAGCACTTAACTGTTCTGCTCTTCGGCTGCTGTCTTTATTAAGATTTTTAAAGCATTCAATCAGAATGTGCCTTCCTGCAGCTTAAACCAGTTTTTCCACGTCCGGCCTTCCACATTAACATGGAAGAGAAACTGGCATTCCTTTGGGTGGATGATATTCTTTCCGACATCTGAAGTGTGCTCTCGTGGCACCTTTTCTTTTCTCAAGGCTACTCATGCTCATCCCTTTGCTCCTTCTTATCATTTAGTTGCTCGTAACCCCAATTTTACAAAGATTTCTACAATTTGAAAACGCTGGAAGCCACAAAGACTGTAAGCAAAAAATTAGGCAGCCAGGTTGTCCAAACAAAGAAAAGATGGCAGCAACAATGGTGCAACTGGAGTGCCTCTTGGATTTTTATGTGGATCACAAATAAAAAAAAATTTAGCAGCATTTTGATAACACCATCATGGCCTCCATCTTGACTTTTTCAATCAAATTCTATGGACATCCTTAATGCTCATTCATTATACTTCTACAGTATCCCATTCTTCTGGAATAGAATGAATTGATTGGGGAAGATGTGGTTCTGAGAAAGCAATTTTGGCAGGGGGAACATTCCCATCTGGTGACTGCTGTAGACACCGGACAGCAGCTTCTATCAGCGGTTCCATCAAGCCCAGGTGTTCATCATATCTTCCTAAGAAGATGGTGTACAAAGGCCTCCTTCTTGTGGAATAAGCTTTTGAGTACTGTTGTAGCCTACTGTAAAAACGTCAGCGACCACAAGATGGCAGGAAAGAGCTAGAATATTCTGTATCTCCTCATTGCCATCTGGTGACTGCCAGGATTATTGCAACCTATGTATAGTAGCTCTACATTGGGTCATGCACACTGAACTATGCAGCCAAAGATGCCTAGTTATGTATATGTGTACAACACCAGTCACAGAGCTGAGAGTACCTTGGATCTCCTTTCCAGATACTTCTGTCTTTTGAAGTATAGAGGTGGTAACCAGGAAGTGTCTCCCTCAGTTGGGCATCCCAGAGATGCAATATTGTACTGTTGGAAGTTATAACCACCCCTCCTAGAAAAATGAATTATTTTAGGATATACTTTATTTTAGGCAGAATATTTCCTCTAAAAGAGAAGTAGAAACTCAGAGAAGCAGAAACTCAGCCCCCCCCCACCTTTGTCAATGGGCCATTAAGGCCTGAGCTAGTCTATTTTACATAACAAAGATCTACCTCTTTCAGGCAGACCCATAATAGGAATCCCAAAGCCCTTTCATTACATCATCCAGCAAGGCTCAATCAAGCCTGAGACTTAGGACAGGTGACACAGAGTTGCCCCTGCATGGCTCCATGGGAGACTGACAACCAATCAAAACACAAGCTCAAATTCAAATCCCAACAGAGGGCATAAAACCTAGGCACTCTCAGCATCTCTTCCCTTTTCTGCCCAGGATCCCATCCTGTTCATCAATAAACCATCTTTCCAAACAACCTCCATGTTTCCAGTGTCTTTTTCTACACTTGGAACCAAACCCAGAAGGATATTTCTTCCATATTTCTTAACTCTTATGGCCACTAAACTTTACTGAATCCAACTCCCATTTCTACCTTCTCCCAGTTGTTTGTTTTCTTTGGAATTTCACTACTGAAATTCACTACAAATTATTTTAATTTGTTTTTTGTAAAACAAAAATACTATTGAAAAATAAAGATTGGGATACTCAAGGGATTGAAATGCAACTACCGGTAATTGTTTTAAGTACTGGCAGTTGTATGGCTCTCCCCTTAGATGAGGTCATAAGAGCAATCCAATCCCGAGACAGTCCTTGGAGTGCAAGGACAGCCGTGGCATGAAACCACATTCAGACTGGTGACAACTTGCAGGGACTGATGAAGGGGGAAACAACATCCCCCTGCATTCAATTCACCATTGGGCTTTACACATTCATTCTGTATTTTTCATTCATTTATGGTTTACTAAAATTAGATCCCAGTTTTTGTACAGGTACATAAGGAGGCATACATAATGCTCCCTCCTATTTTTCCCCACCACCACAACCCTGTATGGTAGTGTTGAAAGGCTGGAAAATGCCTTTCTTCTGAGGATTCGATTTTCCTGCTGGGAATACTCTGGTGCAAGGATTCAGACAGCTACTTGGAAGCCAGGTTTATTTTATTTTTCAGGAAGGCGAGAGATAGCAAGAAGTCTGCGTTCCTGGAGCTAGCTCTCTTTGTATAATAAAAACCCTGAATTTTATACTTTTTCTCCTTTTGTGTGTGAGTGCTTGTGTTTGTATTTCTTAATGTTTTAAATCCTGTCAGGGGTTGTCTTCATTTCCGCCGGAGGGTAAACTCCGTGGGGTGCAGAAGGCAAACTTTGCAGGGTAGTTTGATTGGATTATCAGTTTCCTAATGTTTTCTTATATTTGTTTTGTGGCAATCTCCTGTCTGCTATGGAATTTATTTCGTGTCTTTTGTCTTTTTTGTTTTGCTGATTTGGCATGACCTGTTGTTTGTAAGGGATTTCTTTTTCTTGTTTCCCTAGCTTTCTTAATTACTTGGCTTTTGTCTAGGGGGCTTCTTTCAATACCTTTTATTAAATCTCTTTTCCTATGCAAGTTTGTTTTATGGCTGGCCTGATGTTCCCTTTGGGCTTTTTCCTGCTTGGGTGTCACCACTGTCCTCATGAAGTTCCCTTTCCACAATCCTTCATTTTTTTTTTTTTTTTTAAGAGTGTGGTCTCTGATTGAATGTCTGGGTATACTTGGTATTGTGATCAATCTGGATCATTACCATGGCTGCCTGTCTCCCCTTTAATTTTCTCTTCTGAGAGGGAATACAGGCCTTTAGGCAGCTAAGGCAGGGCGGTATGCATCGACAGAGGCAACACATGAGGGCTCCAAAGACACAAATGGTGACTGTGGTTGTTATAAGGATTTTGAGCCAATGGAAATCTGGCATCCATGAGAAGAGCCATGAAAAGTCCAGGAATGATTGCTCCTGACCAATATTCTGAGATAGCTCTTTCAGGTGGTGGATGTCCCTCCCTACGAGTTCTGAGGTTTCGTTCAGATTGAAGCAACACATCCCTTTGAATGTTTCGCAGCCATAGTTATGCTTCAAGAGAAGGAAGTCTATTGCTGCCCTATTCTCCAAGGTGGCTTCTCTGACCTCCCTCAGTTCTCTGTTAAGGGCATCCAGGGCATGGGAGGTCGAATTCAAGCTTTTTGCCAGGGTACATGCTAGTCTATTCAAATTTTTAGAATTTCGCACTGCCAATCCAGGTACCCCTACCAGGGATATTGCCAATGAGATGTATTCTGTTTTTGTGGGAAGGGAGACTTTGGAATCACAGTCTGAGTCTAGGGTTTGGAAGGCTCTCCTGTGTCGTCTCTGTAAGGATGGCATAAGCATGGTTAACCTTCCCAAGGTGCAGGGGCCATTTGTGGCATTTGCAGGATGGTATGAGTAGGCTTTTAAGCCACAAAGGAAAAACCATCCTGGTGGGAACTTCAGGTAACTATATGAAAATGATATGGTCTCTGTATAGTTGCATTTTAGTTCTGTGTTGCTAAGACTGGTGCATTCTGTGACCCTAGGTGAGCTGCACCCAGTGACATTATGATTTCCCTCCTGCTAAGCAAAAGTTAGTGGTGTTGAGTATTTCTCTTGCTAAATATTCCCATATGTTTCCTTTCTCTGGGATAAGCTTTGGTTCCAGGAATGCAGTTGTTTGTGTTACAAATGTTACAATTGTTACAGATAATAATACATAGTATATATTGCATTTCATGTTCCCCATTGCTAGATTCCTTTTCTTCCCTTCCTCCCGCCCCCACTCTTTTTTTTTTTTTTTTAAATAGCAATGTTAAAAAAAATATGTAAAAGGTCAAGTATCAAAAAAATTATGAGAAAGGTATGGTTAAAGTCCTTTTTGTTAAAAAAAAATACGATGAAAAAAGGTTTAAAAAAGGAAAAAATGGAGAAGGTGAGAGAAAAAATAAAAAATAGTTTATAACTCAGCACCTAGGAGTCCAGTTTTGTGTAATGCAATGTTTGCACTTGGTTCCTCACAGTGGTGTGGTTCAACGGTGTTGAAGAATGCTGCAAGCGTCCATTGATCTGTGTCCCAATCTTTCTTGAGTTTGATGGGTGGGATTGATTGTAGTGGAGTTTGGCTATGGTCTATGACTGCTGGCTTTGCATGTGTCCAATGTAGCCAAGAGTCTTGTTCTGCAACCTTTATGGTGGTGTGTGTAGTCAGTAAAACTTGGTAGGGTCCTTTCCACCTGGGTTGTAGAGGGGAGGTTCTGGTGAAGAGCTTGATCCACACCCAATCTCCTGGCTCATATGGATGCAGGGCTTCTTCCAGGGGTAAGGTCTGTGTCAGCACACTCTGGGTCCAGAGGGTCTGTAGTCTCTTTTGCAAGGCTGTAAGATAAGAAGAGAGAACCCTATCCCCCCTATCTAAGCAAAGGGAATGAGGATCTAGGCTTTGTAGGGTATGGGGGGGATGACCAAAAAGGATCTCAAAGGGGGAAAATACCTATATCTTGTCTTGGTCTGGTTCTGATATAAAAGAGGGCAATTGGGAGCACTTGTGGCCAGGAGAGGTGTGTCTCCTGACAGAGTTTGCCCAGTAGGGTCTTCACCTCTTTGTTTGCTCTCTTCATGGCTCCTTTAAGTAGTCCCACTTCTGATGTATCCCAGCCCCATAAGGAGGGTGGCAGGCTTTTTAAATTTTCATGAAGCCCTGTGTTACTGGTTATCAGCATGATTGTCTTGTGTGTGCCTTTTCCTGGGGTTTCCAATTGCAGCCCCTGTTTGCCACATGTTATGGTAGCTCCCATTTTACATAGGAGATCCCTTCCTAGTAGAGACAGTGGAGACTGGGGGCAAATAGTAAATGCATGGTCTACTATGAAAGGTCCTAGTTCTACTGGTACGTTGTGGGTAAATTTTACAGGGATTATTTCTCCCCCCACTCCCATTATGCTATCCTGAGCCCCTTCAGCCACTGAAGCTTTATATGGTGGTTCAGTAATTAATGAGGAGGTGGCTCCAGTATCAACTAAGCAATTGTATTTCTTTCCTCCTATAGGAATGGTGACAATGGGTTCCCCTTCTGGGCCATTTTGTTAGGGGGATAGCCAGCCCATTAAAGGTAGCCATGAATTCAGTGCTTTCATTGTCATGCTCTAGTCAAGAAAGGGGTAAATCATGTTCTCTTCTTTGCTCCCATTGATGTCTATTGTTATTATTTATTGGAGGAAAGGGAGCGCTGGGTGGTGCCTGGTGACTGAAACTTTGTTGCTCAGTGTAATGGACTGGATTATTGGCTGGCCTCATGTTCCTAGGTGGTGGGTGATACCAGTTGCAAGAGGAGTGTTGCCTACATTGCCTGCTGAAATGACCTTCCTGTCTGCACCTATAACAATGCTGATATTTGCCTTGCGACCATCCTGCTTTATCGCAATGCCAGCATTTCTTTGAATTATAGGGGGTTTTACCTGGCATTTGTCTGGCATCATGTTTCATTACAGCAAACATTTTTAAGTCTTCCTGTCTTTCTATTCATCTCTTTCTATCTTTCTCTTCCTCTTTCAGCTTGTCTCTTTGATCATAGACAAAGTTAGCAATCCTGCGCAACTCTGCTATGTCTAAGGTTGGCCAGTTAGAGACAAAGCGGTGGAAATGTTCTTTAATATCTAAGGTGGACTGATCCACGAAGGCTGAAGCTAAAATCCTTTGGTCCTTCAGGCAGCAAAGGTCTAGGTGGGCATATGTAATAGCTGCTTCTGTCAGGCAGACCCAAAAGGCATCAGGTTTTCCTTTTCCCTTTGTGTTGTTGTTGTTGTTTTTAAATTCAGACTAGTTTAAAGGGTTTTTTTCTTTTTTCTTATTTCCTCTAGAGCTTCTAGTAAATTATCTTTTGCTCTAGTGTTCATCCCATTGATTGGTATCATTATAGTCTTGGTCAGGGTGATGTACTGGCCATGCGATGTGGGCTGGGGCTGCCTGACCAGGGATAGTTGGTAGTTTGGCTATTTGGTCTGTTTTGTTTTGTTTTCCAAACAGTTTTAATAGTTTGTCTTTCCTTAGAAAGACTTGCAACAGCTGAGTCATGTCACCCCAGGATGGATTATGGCTGTCTATGATAGATTTCAGGGTTTTAATAACTGTTTGAGGTTCAGCCCTGAAAGCTGGGGTATCCTTTTTTCAGATGACTAGGTCAGAGGCAGAGAAGGGGGTGTGGGTAAAAACATATTCTAGTTGTCCCCTATTTCTGCCTGGCACTGGCTTGCTTAAAAGGGGAGCCATAATCCGTGCCTCAGTATTCCCTTCCCTGAAATGGGTTTCAGGCTTTTCTTATTATTTTTTTTTTCTTGGTCATGTCTTTGGTCCTAACAATTTCAGCCCAGCAGTACCAATAGGGTATTTGGCTGGGCTTAATGCATGTTCTAAGTGCTTTCAGGGTTTTTTAATCTAAAGTACCGCTATCAGGTCAAATTTGTCTACCCGTGTCATCTCGCAATAAAGCCCATTTTTGCAAATTCTCTTTGCATCTTTTTTATTCATTCCAGGCAGGACAGGCACTAGCCTTTTGTCCCAAGCCTCAAGTATCCAAGGGGATCTCTTCCATTGCCCTCGAGCTACAACTTCCCATATTCCCTACCTGATGTGGGGATAACTTTGGTTTAGCTGGGCTACCGCCTTCAGTTTTCAGACAAAAAGGTCTGGAAAGGACTCCGGTTCCCTACACACGGAGTACGGGCCCCTTTCTCATAGGGAAACTCCGCCGTCAGTTTTAAGACCCCCCCTAAAAAACAGGGATCTTGGAGGACCGTCTGCCCCCTAGCAGCCCGGTACGGGCCCCTCCTCACACTCCGCCGTCAGTTTTCAGATCTCCCTTAAAGGTGGGGATCTGGAAGGACCTGCTCTGCTTTGTAAGGCAAACTATTTCCAATTTTGTTTGCCAGCAGCGGACGGGCCCCTTCTAAATGCACAGGGCTTTACTTGCGGGATGCACTGGGACTATTTTTTCTGCTTTCTATTTATTTCCCAACACCAGTTCCTTTCTCAGCCCACTCGGTTTTTCTTACGTCCTTCAGAAGGACTCACACTCTGTGATCACCCCTTGCGTTCCCAAATCCAGCCGGTCACGGCTTGTTGAGCTAGCAGCTGGCTGGGGTGCGGCTGGTAATCACAGAGGAGGTGAGATCCCACTGTTTCCGCAGAGAAAACCCACAATCACACACCTGGTACACTCACGCTTCCACTCCCCTCCCTAGTAAGATTATAAATTTGAAGCGGTACTCACCTGCTTTCAAGCAGCTGTTGAGCAGAAAAGCCCAAGGACTCCCTTTACTACCCTTATGCCTTCCGGGCTGGGTCCGTGGATGTTGTCCCTGGACAAAGAAGGTCCATGCCGGCTGGGTTTGGATCCGCGGGCCCGGTCCGGTGGCAGGGTTGGCTGGAAAACCTTCATGGTCGCCAATTGTTGAAAGGCTGGAAAATGCCTTTCTTCTGAGGATTCGATTTTCCTGCTGGGAATACTCTGGTGCAAGGATTCAGACAGCTACTTGGAAGCCAGGTTTATTTTATTTTTCAGGAAGGCGAGAGATAGCAAGAAGTCTGCGTTCCTGGAGCTAGCTCTCTTTGTATAATAAAAACCCTGAATTTTATACTTTTTCTCCTTTTGTGTGTGAGTGCTTGTGTTTGTATTTCTTAATGTTTTAAATCCTGTCAGGGGTTGTCTTCATTTCCGCCGGAGGGTAAACTCCGTGGGGTGCAGAAGGCAAACTTTGCAGGGGTAGTTTGATTGGATTATCAGTTTCCTAATGTTTTCTTATATTTGTTTTGTGGCAATCTCCTGTCTGCTATGGAATTTATTTCGTGTCTTTTGTCTTTTTGTTTTGCTGATTTGGCATGACCTGTTGTTTGTAAGGGATTTCTTTTTCTTGTTTCCCTAGCTTTCTTAATTACTTGGCTTTTGTCTAGGGGGCTTCTTTCAATACCTTTTATTAAATCTCTTTTCCTATGCAAGTTTGTTTTATGGCTGGCCTGATGTTCCCTTTGGGCTTTTTCCTGCTTGGGTGTCACCACTGTCCTCATGAAGTTCCCTTTCCACAGTAGGTCAGACTGAAAGGGAATCACCAGCCCAAGACATCCGGGGAGCTTCCATGGCTGACGGGGAACCAGGACCTGGGTCTCCCCACTCCTAGTCTAACACTCTCATCCCTACACTGTGGTGGCTGTTCTCCTTCTCTTTTATTCTCTGGAATACTCTACCCGACTCTGTAGTTTCTTCCCCAATCCCCAAAAACTTTAACCTTAGACTGTCTACTATTGACCTCACCCCTTTCCTAAGAGGTCTGTAGGGGGCGTGCATAAGCGCACCAACTTGCCTACCGTCCCTGTCCTATTGTTTCTCTTATTCTTCTTTTATTTTTCTTATATGTACCCATTTCATGTATTCACAACTATGTATACACTTATACTAATTATCTTGTAAACAATTGGCAAATCAAATAAATAAAATAAATAAATAAATAAATATTCATTGAAAATGAAAGCGGATGAAATATTTGTGTGTCCTGCCAAGGCTCTGCTGCACACACATCTCTCTGTGTGGTATCTTAATCGGGAAAATCAAAAAGGCGATTGTGTTTCTAAGATGCATATTTACATACAAGTTGTAGCCTAGGGCAGAGTGTCTTGTAAGGACAAGCCTTTCATAAAACCCCATAGCTGGAATCAGCTGCCACATGTCACTACTGTTCTCAGACCTCAGGTGACCTGCTGGAGGGCAGGGAGAGTTTGAAAGCAGGGAGTGGGGTGGGAATGTTTTTGGCTCCACTACTGAAGGTAGTAGAGCCAGTTTGCAAAGGAGCCTAGGATTTTCAAGGGGTAATCACATGCTCTGCCAGCCTCTTCTTTTCCAGTGAAGGTGGAAATGTATGGATTGAGCAAAACTAATGTTCCCTAGTTATGCTGTTGCTGCTGCTGCAACAACCCAAAACAGCCTCTATTGTTTTCCTTTCATGAAAAATGCAAATAACAAATATCTGTCTAGGAAATATTGAATGAGGAGACCATCAACAGGACTTCATGCTTCAGATGGGCTGACATGGTTTATTTCACTAGATCCCTTCTCCCCTTGAAAAGGAAAGGGGGAAAAAAACACCACAATGAATGAATGAATTCTTTATTGGCCAAGTGTGATTAGACACACAAGGAATTTGTCTTGATGCATATGCTCTCAGTGTACATAAAAAGAAAAGATACATTCAACAAGAATCATAAGGTACAACACCTAATGATAGTCATAGGGTACAATAAGCAATCAAATCATGCTAGGAAACAGTCAATATAAATCGTAAGATACAAGCGACAAAGTTACAGTCATATAGTCACAAGTGGGAGGGGATGGGTGATAGGAACAATGAGAAGATTAATAGTAATAGTAATGCAGACTTTGTAAATAGTTGGACAGTGTTGAGGGAATTATTTGTTTAGCAGAGTGATGAAGTTTGGGGGAAAAAACTGTTCTTGTGTCTAGTTGTTCTGGTGTGCAGAGCTCTATAGCATCATTTTGAGGGTAGGAGTTGAAGCACTTTATGTCCAGGATGTGAGGGGTCTGCAAAAATATTTTCACAGCCTCTTTTTGACTTGTGCAGTATACAGGTCCTCAATGGAAGGCAGTTTGGTAGTGATTGTTTTTTCTGCAGTCCTAATTACTTTCTGAAGTCTGTGTCTGTCTTGTTGGGTTGCAGAACCATATGGAAATGAAGAATTGCTTAGGGACAATGAATGATCAGTATCTGACCCACACTTTGTGGACAAGGAAACAGTTGAAAGGAATAGGGTGGGATGGCCAAAAGGTTTTCTCCTAAGGAAGATACAGAAGGAAAGCCTGTGTATCAAGCGCATATAATGATGCAGATTAAATATGTATGTTAATATTTGCATTTTACTACTTTATCATTTTGAATTTATTTTATTCTTATATATTCTTATAGACCAGGTGAGCTCTTCATGGAGCCGCCCTCGAAGATCACCTGGGCTTCACAAGTAGTCCAGACTGAGGAGGCATATGGGATATTGTGTGCCCTCAATTTGCCCAAATTGCACACTTGTTGCACAAGCTGCAGTTCAACATGTGCTAGTTATCAAAATCTATAAGGCTTAGGGTTGGATACCACTGAAAGGTGGATAGAATGGTCATGCTCCATGTTCCTTCCCTTAAATATTCCCATCTAGAGGGACATTGCTTTTTCCATAGTTGCCCCTGGCAGGTGGAATATTCTCCTCCTGAGGTTGTGGCAGCCCCCCAATCTTTTAGCCTTCGGAAGATCAGGCTTTTTATTCAGGCATTAAGGTAGAATGAGACATGAGCCTGTGGATGGTTTGGGGGAGCATGCCAGCACACTGGTTGAGGCAGTGAGGCTTTTTGTTTTTTAAAGTTTTTTAAAATTATAGAATACAATAGAATAGAATAGAATAGAATAGAATAGAATAGAATAGAATAGAATAGAATAGAGCTGGAAGGGACCTTGGGGTCTTCTAGTCAGGAGCCTCAAACTTGGCAACTTTGGATCTGTGGACTCAACTCCCAGAATTCCACAGCCAGCATAGCTGGCTGAGGAATTCTGGGAGTTGAAGTCCACAACTCTTAAAGTTGCCAAGTTTGGAGACCCTGTTCTAGTCCAACCCCCTGCTCAAGCAGGAGAACCTATACCATTTCAGACAAGTGACTGTCCAGTCTCTTCTTAAAAACCACCAGTGATGGAGCACCCATGATTTCTGAAGGCAAGCTGTTTCACTGGTTAATTATCCTTACTGTTAGGAAGTTTCTCTTTCATTCCAAGTTGCTTCTCTCTTTATTAGTTTCCAACCATTGTTTCTTGTCCTGGCCTCAGGTGCTTTGGAGAATAATTTGACCCCCATCTTCTTTGTGGCAGCCCCTCAAATATTGGAATGCTGCTATCATGTCTTGTCTCCCCCAGTTTTTTTGGTTTAACTGTTGTGAACTATCCAGAGTTGTGCTCTAGGATATGGGCAGCCATGCAAATCTTTTAAATAAATATATAAATCACCCTTGATACATCAAACAAGGGCAGAAAGAGCTGTTTCGGAAGGGTGGAATTGGCAAGTTAATTGAATATATATGCCTTTTCCTTAAAGTTGACATCTAAAAGCCTATGAATATTCAACAGCCTTGTGCTGGACATCTTGAGTTAAAGTTCACTTGTATAGTCTCTAGAACCATGATGCATTTTCTGGCACTACAGCAGAGAAGATGTTTTATTCCTGACTCATCTGTTGACTCTTATTTTGGATCCTCTGTATACCACTAAGTACAACTCTTCAATTAGAAGCAGTGTTTTATCTCCTTCTCTCTTTTTTTGCTGCAGTTCTGCTCCCTTTGGAGGTTTATTTAGGCTTAGGTTTTATTAATAAAGTTAAGTTCAGCTCTTGTGTTCAGACACAGAATAATTCTGTATAATAGAAACTCATGCACATGATAGCTTTGAGTCTCCTAGGCAAGATACTATTCTAGATGGCATGAAAGTCTGATTTAGTTGCCAGTATTTTATAATAATTATATTCATTATTTAATCTGTGAATTAACAAACCAGTCTTTTCTAACATGCTTCTCCAATTGGGCTGGAGCAATATCTGCCTCTGGATTGAAATATAACTTGCAAAAGACAAATGATTAGCTGTATGAACCATTGCATTATATATAAACAATTTAACAAGCACAAGATTATAAGTGCATAAAAGTTGGATTCATAGAATGTGTTAACCAGGTTAACAAAATATTGCTGTATTCATCTAACATTCACCAATGAATCACATTATGGCTTAATGCGGTAGCTTGGTTTATAGAAATTGCTGAGATAATAGCTGGGTTTCCACAACTTGTGGACCACAAATGAACCAACTCCATTTTAGCAAGTTGTATGAATTCAGCCAATCTAAACAGTTCAATCTGTTGGTTGAAAAAAGGATATGTAGGTTATGCTTCAACTTGATAATTAGCCAGTCCAAATTGGTTCCGTTGGTTCCCCAAAATGTTGAATATTTTCAAGATTCTTCCAGAGGACCTTAGGTTGACGTTCATTTATCAAAATATTATATAAGTTTATTGGATACCGCATAAAATGTGTAAGAAAGGATGGACTGCAGACTTCCTTCCTTGGCACCAGCTGGCCTCTAACAGAGTTGATGAGTCTTATCATATGAAAATAAATTAAAAATTATAGTCAAACAAAAGTGGTTGCATTCACAAAATGATCTGCTTCTATTTCTTTCATAAATGGAAAATCAAGTGCAATCAGATTGAGGAAGATAACAAGAAGAATTTTAACAACTTGGGAATTGAGTTCCAATGGTTTACTCAAATTTGCTAACCACCATGGAAACAATTAGGTCATGACTATACTCATGCATCTTGGAGTCTATGGTATGGAAACATGTGCCCACAGTGAGGCAAAAAAAAAAAAATATATGGAGGCAGTCCGAACCACATTCTCAAGAGCAAAGATTTGTACTCTCTATTGCACTTCCAATTCAACTTTGAGGCCAGTGCTAGGTTACATGGCAATAGAGGCTAGCAGGAGGATTTGCATATCACAATTCTTGCCAAAACTCATTTTGGAGGGGAAACCTCCATCTCAAACCTTATTCAACAAGTCTAACTCCTCATGAAAAAAAGTACATTCTCAAACTTATCCTGGTTCTCAGATCAGTCACTTAGGATCTGATGGTGCTTACAACAAGCAACATATTCAGTGTAGACTTACAAAGGAAAAGGAGCAGAATCTCTTGCAATGTATCATTGAGTTTTGGGACAAGCCTTTATTCTATTTATCCTTAAGTGGTTATACAATATTTTCTTTAAGTGGACAGAAGAGAAATCCAAATCAAATCAATATTTGGGGTGGAATAATTGCATATATGCGATATATATTTAATATATATTTATAGTGTACATTATATGATTTATATACTAATTTAATAGATTAAGCTTAGATTTTTGTTCTTTTTTCTGTCTGTTTTAGTAATAGAATTGCTTAGCTTATCGGTTGGACAAATGTATACTGTATTATCTCTTTTTTAAATCTTAGTGGGTTTTTTCTTTGTTCTTATTGTTGATGTTGTAAACTTTTTTCTCTGTATTTTCTTAAAGTCAGCAATAAAACATTAATTAGTTAATTAAATTAATTGATTGATTCCTTCGCAGGCAGCTTATTGCTGAGCAACAGGGCACGTTAGAAGGCGCCCTTTGAAGCTCTAGGTCTACAACATCAACAGAAATAAAAGGCATGCTAATTACTTCATTTGCATTGATTCGCTCTTCCTGTTCATTTAACCCCTTGCCTAACTTCACCAAAGGTGGCATGAAGCCTTAGTTAATACACACCTTTCTAAAAAAAATGTCCTTTCCAACAGCAGGACACTGCGCCCTCCTCCCCCTGCCCTTTTGCCTGATTCTACTTGCATGTGATCTTGTTCCTCCTGGGCTAAACCAAGTAGTGCTGGCAATTAACCCCGAGAAGTTTCAGCCAACCCGTATTTAGCCTTTCAGAATGAAGACGGCTGATTTCAATGTCCCAAAGGTGCTTTTTCAAGAGACAAATGGACTTTCTGGTTTTTCTTTGAAGACATTTCGCTTCTCATCCAAGAAGCTTTTTCAACTCTGACTGGATGGTGGGGAATGGGGAATCCAGTCAGAGCTGAAGAAGCTTCTTGGATGAGAAGTGAAACAACTTCAAAGAAAAACCAGTTGCCTCTTGAAAAAGCACCTTTGGGACAACCATGACATGGATGACTGAGAATCTCCATAAATGGCTGATTTCAGTGCTTTCGTTTAATAGATCCAGGTCGCTGGGTGGATATATTTGACTTTGCTGTTATCTAAAAAGATCATTCCTGTTTGGATGTCAAAAGGATATGGTTGTCTAAGGGGGTTGGAGATTTGTTTTGGAAGCTAAAGTGGAGGTAACAGTATTTCTAAAATGATACTGAGACTAGTTCAGTCCAAAAGTCCTCCTCGGAAGAGATTCTCTGTGACCTCAGAATTTTTTTTTGTTTATGGTAACTTTTCTTTACTTTACTATGAAACCATTAACTCTCTTGAATGCTTTGTCAAAAAGGCAGTAACTAAATAAGCAAAGAGAGATTAAAAAACAACAACACCAAGGCACTTAGTCCAAACACCATGCCAACAAAAATACCCTTGGACACACCCTACACTGCCAAGCATCCTATTCTTAACTCTGGCGGCTCTTGCTTTTGCTGCACAGATTATCTGGGAGTGGAAGAGTTCCCAAGCTTTGCTAGCACATTTTATGCATGCACAGAAAATTAAGTCTGTCTCTGCTTCATTGTTTCTCAACGTTGGCAACTTTAAGATGTGAATTCTTTAAGAGTTGAAGTCCACATGTCTTAAAGTTGCCTAGGTTGAGAAACACTGCTCTGCTTGTTGCTCAAGATGTCTTGTCCCAAAGGTGCTTTTTTTCAAGAGGTAAATGGACTTTCTGGTGGTGATGCTATTTATCCCACTTTCTTCTAGCTTACCAAGAAGTAGGTTGTGGTCTTACTGTTGAAAGAAATATCCTTCTGGGTTCAGTTCCAAGAGGGGAAAAAGATACTGGAAACATGGAGGCTGTTTGGAAGGTTTAATATCAGGACCACATGGCTTGGAGCTCCAGAGTGAAAGGGAAGGATAATCAAGAAAAAGGGCTGAGGTGCTGAGAGTTCCTAGGTTTTATACCCTCTGTTGGGATTTGAATTGGAGCGTGTATTCTGATTGGTTGTCAGACTCCCAGGGGCAACTCTGTAGGCTGTCTTGAGTTCCAGGCTTGGTTGAGCCTTGCTGGATGATGCCCTTAAAAGGGCTTTTGGAAATTGCTATAGCTTTACCTGGAGCTCCTTGTTATGTAAAGTATTCTGGCCCAGGCCTTAATGGCCCACCCAATTAACAAAGGTGGGGGTGAGTTTCTACTTCTGAGTTTCTACTCTTTTTAGAGGAAATATTCTGCCTTTTTAATATTTCCTAGACTATTTCAATTTTCTAGGAGAGGTGTGGGTGCTAACTTCCTACACTACTTTGTGGAATGCCTTGCTGAAATTTAAGTATATTATGTCCACCGGATTTCACTGGTCTCCTTTACATGAGACTTCTCAAAGAATAAAGTACCATACCTCAAAGTGGTTACAAAACAAAAATGCACTTAAATCAGGACACTTCCATTCTTCAGCATGACATTTTGAAGCCTGCCTCCCACTTTCTTTGAATGGGTCCATAATATTCTCCCTCCCCGCCCAACCACTTACAATACTGCCATAGAGAGTCCTAGCAAGGAAGCAGACAGGAGTTGTTCTGTACCTACTGATTCATCCATCCAAAGCCCTGTGTTTAAAAATATGCAATCAGCATTTTGTTTCCTCTTGTAAGAAGTCTGGCTTCCTGATTAAAAGTAATCAGAATTATGTTTCCCCGTAATGTGGATTTCTGTCCAACTTCTGTGACTGTGATAGCATATAGTCCTTTGCTCAATGCATTTCAACAAGTGCATTTTTAAGATATTCAAATGCATTCTGTACATTCTCTGCCCAACCCCATTTCTCTTTGTCTATTAATACAGAAGAAATATGTTGGTTTCCCTCATTTGTCTGCTAATACAAAATTATGATTGAATGTTAAAAGCAGAGATAGGTGTTTAGACTAGTGTTGTAGTTCGCTGGTAGCAATCAGGAAGGTGACTCTGGAGTAAGAATGCTAATTAATGGCCCCTCCCTCTAGGGAATATAAGTCTGGTTTCAAACGGCTTTTGCCTTTGCAAAAGGCAAAAGTTCGAAGGAATTAGTGTGATGATTACAGACTCTGATTTATTGGACTAATTGGCTGCAAGCCATCTGTTGTCTATAAAGAGGGTTATTTGTGGAATAAAGCTGTGAACGTTTTAGTTTTGGAGTTTATCTGTGTTTGCTTTCGGAAACTTCAGCTGGGACAGAACAACTAGGGGCAGGTAATGTATGCTGTAAACAGGGAAGTTAATCTCACCAAGTCCTTCAGGTAATGTGTTTAGGATTCCACTGAAGAGCTATCAGTGCAACCAAGCCACTGGTCAAGGAACACATTATTATATTAAATAAACAAAAAGTGAATAGTTTGTAAATTACTTCTCTCTGTTTGTTAGTTGTCTCCAAGTTGCTAAATTTATTTATTTATTTATTTGGTGTATGGAAAATACATGAACTTACAGTGGTTCAAATGTTAATGTCCAGTCCACCCAGCCATTCAAGGACTGGGTGGTCTATGTTGAAAAAATCAGACATTGGGCCGGTGTAAGCTCTTGATGGACATTTGGACACAATGTGATAAATATTTTGTCGAGGAGCACCACAGTCACACTGAGAGGTAGAGACAAGACCCCACTTAAACAATGAGTCCTGGCAGACTTTATGTTGGGTATGGATCCTGTTCAGAGTTGACCAATGCTGGCGAAGAAGGTCAAAACCTGGCACCTTTTTGTGTAGGGTCATCTATGTAACTGCTGGACCTAGACGTTCAGCAGCCCATTTGGCTTTCCACTGTGTGTTGATGTCAAAGTTGTTAGACAGCGGTTGAGCGAGTGCCAGAGAGGGCTTCCTGGATTTAAGCCTGCCAACTGATAGATGAGGAAGATCAGCATGCATAGGGAGAAGTGGGTTTCTCAAAATTTTGTTATACTCCTTCACTAAGGCTTCTTACCTTCGTAGAGCTGGTGGTGCAATATTGCTCAAGACGGGGAGTCAGAAAGTAGGACTAGATTTTATGCAGCTGCTTATGATCCTCATTGTATCATTTAGTCTAGCATCGATCTTGCTAGTATGGCAGCTATTAAGCCAAACAGGGACACAGTAGTCAGGTGTGAAGTGGACCAACCTTAGTGCTGATATTCTGAGAGTTTCTGGACTACGTTGTTCCTGGTAGTGATTTTAGCGGACATATTCTCTAGGTTTTTTTTATAGGTGAGAGCGCGATCCAAAGTTACTCTGAGGTATTTGGGGTGAGGATCATAAGGGAGTAGGTTGTTATTCAGATAGGCCTTTGGGGTGGCATTGGCGAGTTTGTTGTTGAGATGGAAACAGGTGCTCACTGTTTCGCTGACACTGGGTATAAGTCTCCAGTCAGCAAATAATTTTCCCAGGAACTTCAGGTCCTTAGAGAGGTGACAGTCCAATACTTCCCAGTTTTTATCTTTCGCTGCTAGGGCCAGGTCATCTGCAAATCCAAATTTACGTCCCTTTGTAGCTGGCATATCTGAGATATACAGATTGAACAGTTGGGTGCCAACAGTTGGGTGTGGAAGGCTGTTGTTGAGACTTCTTAGCTTGTGAACATTATCCCCCATAACGATCTGAAAGGATCTATCGCTGAGCTGTCCCCAAGCTGCTAAATGAACAGTTTACAATCATAGTTAGAAAGGGTTTATTTCACTGAAAGATTAAAGTATGAGAGACAAGTGTATCATGCTCTATTACTAAATTGTTCCAATCACCAATTCCTCTCCCAGCATTGCTAGAGCATTTTTAAAAACAAACACATGAGTCAGACTCTCAAATCAGCTCTTCTAAAGTTAGCTTCAAAAATTGCATTTTTTCTTCTCTCTGTTTGAAGTTGCCTCTCCACTCCAGTACTTTTTGTTGAACTACAAGAAGGAGAAATTCATATAAAAAGATGTGAAACTTTGAGAAAAGCTCCAAGGTTCCCAGAAAGAATTGTTGATTCAAACCACAGTTTTAAATATCTTAGCTAAACTTGTATAGTCAATCTGCTGAGGTTTTGAGCAAAGAGCATGTGTTTAAAAGAAAGGACACCCAGTCCATTGGCATGGAGATAAACATATTGAATACATCGTTCTGTCCATCAAATTGTTTCTTTATTGGTGCAAAAGAGGTGGTGGTGGGGTTTCATCGTAGATCCTACGGTTGGAAGAAATATTCATCTGGTTCAGTTCCAAGCTGGGAGAAAGGCACTAGAGACAAAATGGAGGCTGGAGGCTGATTGGAAAGAGATTCCATTTATTGATGATGCAGAATCACCAAGCATGTGTGATTCTGGGCAGCAGATCACATGGAGTTGAGGATGAGGGGTTTTTATACCTTTCTCTTGGGCTTTGCACTTGAACATCCTATTCCTGTGCAAGAACATGTATTCCATTGGCTGTTGTCAGACTCCCTTGGGGCTATATACAAATCTTAGGAGTTTGTCTGAACTAAGCTTGGTTGAAGTTTGGCTGATGCAATGAAGGGGCTTGTTGGGCAATTCCTATTGTGGCTGTGGGCTAATCCTACCTTTGTTCAGACCTTGCTCCAGGGATTTTTTGCCTATGAATAGAGCTATCTATCTCTTTATCTCTTAAGTGCTGACATCTTCTGAGGGCTATTAAGGAAGGTGGGGGCTACTTTCCAAGAGAATGTTTCTCCATGTCTCATCCAGGGAAATATAATACTCTGCCTTTTTAATATTTCTCAAAATATTTCATTCTTCTAGGAGAGGGATAGGTGCTAACTTTCTACCCGACTTTCTATCAGAGAAAGAGAGAGAGGGAGGGAGAGAGAGGGAGAGAGAGAAATGTAGTAGGTTTTTACATAACACATCTAAAGTTTGATAGTTTGAGGGCCAGTTCATAAGTTGAAGACTACCTGTAGCAATAACATCTAAACAATAAGCAAATACCAGTTAACAAAACTTGTTATTAGATTATTTCAAATTTATTGCATCTCCATCATCAGAATTTTTTTAGAATCAGAATATCAAAAAAAAAAAAAAAGGAAAATCATAGTCAGATGTTTGTTTTTACAATGCTGAACAGTCTTTTGACTGTGCGTTCATTTTCTTCGTTGAGAACTCAGTTCTATCACACAGAGAATAAAACTTTTTACTGAAATGGAACACTTACTTTATACCTAAAATAAAATGTTATTTTCACTACATTACCACCAACATAAATGCAATGAGATCATTTCTTGTTGAAAAGGATGTAATTTAAACAAACTATTGAATTTTGTTTAAAAAAATACACCTCTTTTTTATTGGTTAAATAAAACATTCAAGCAAAAGAAAATATATATACATACAGACTGTATTTAAAGGATTTTTTTTTAAAAGCAAAACAAACAAAAAATATCTAACGTTAAAAGAACATTCTGGCATTCTAGCAGCCCTCCCTTTCTTTTCCTGCTTTTCTTTCTACCCCAGTCAGAAGTAGTACCTACTTGCCACTTGAATATTTTTACACTTTACTATGAATATTATTATTCATTTCTGTTTGGAACATTTTAATTGTTGTTTTTGCTGTTTTGTTTTTCCAGGGTTTTTTTTTCTCCCACATAATCAGTACTTCGGATAAAGCATTCCTTCTTTACTGTAGCATTTCCAAATTTATTGTGTATGATTTATCCATCCTAGCAATATAACATCTGTAGAATATCTTCTACCATTTTCCCTCATATGGTAGCTTAGTTAGTTTTTATTGATTTTTCCCATAAATATTCTCATTGCTTCTTTGAAATTTGAGAAGGCAGACTAAAACATATATAATAGAGAGACATAAAAGACAGATCTGCCCAGGAATTGTAAATACAATGAGAAACAAACAAGGAAACAGCATGTTTGCAAATAAATGCTTACTTGAAATTGGATGTGGTTCTGTATTTGAAAGAAAAATCAGATTCTTATTGTCTCATGGCACATAGAGTCAATATATTTGTAACATATATGTTGTTAAAAGTCTTGATGAAACTTACCAGGAAAAGTTAATTCAGCAAATAAAATGTTGATAGATATATGTAGAAAGGGTAATTTTAAACTGAGGTGGTAGATAAATCATAATCAAAGCAGGTAGATAATATTGCAAGAAACATATTTTGTAAAAATTATAGAAGTTTGTAATCTAATGCTATGTTCTTATGAAATTGTGCTTAAAAATGAATTTTGCAGTGTAAAATTTTGCAGGAAAAAGAAAGCACAGTGGAAGTCATTTATTGGAACTGATGCAATTTAATGCAAGCGAATAGTAAGTTGCCTGCACAGTAATAATCCTTGTTTAAAAGAGATGATTACAGTGATGAGACTCATTAAGAAACTAAAAGATGAGGATTTAGCAATTGGATGGAGAGAATATTTGTACTTTGTGGGGAGGGGGGGGGAACCGAAGGGAATTAAAGCATGACTATTGGTTAAACACAAATGAAAAAGGAAACAATTTTCTACCCAGCCATTGGAATTTATTTTTCAGACCATTGTATATAATACCAATCAGAATGAAGGGCAGGAAACTACTTTGTAACATTCATAGGTGATGCCCAGTATTGTGGATGAAGGAAGGAAGGTGCAATTTGTGAGAGGAAGATGTTAGAAGACATTTGTGGTAGCAAAACAAAACAAAACACATCCTTGAATCTTTACTTCAGCAGTGGGGAGTAGCCTCTAGGGAAGAAGAGTGGAATACAAGACAAACAAACAAACAAATACATAAATAAACTCATTGCATGCTAATTAATATAGTCACTGAAATGATCCATCTGGATTGTAGCTCTAGTTTCTAGCAAGATTTTCACTAGCTCTGGATTTTGGTCTTAATCTACTTGGGAATCTGGTCTCACTGAGTTTGCCAGTGGAGCCCTTTCTTCTTTATTTGTAAAAAAACCAACACCCTCTTTTCATTGCTCAAAGGTATTTTCTAGAATAACCTTGTCTATTCTGATGCTTATTCAAGGTTGGGTGCTTGGGTGGGCTTTATGCCTTGCCATAAAGAAGTCATCATCTCCACATCTTGAGGGGATCAGGCTGGAGAAAGTCCCTTTGTCTCTATAGTGCAAAGAATGTCCATTTCTAATTTTCATTGGATTTGCTGGAACTGATATAGACAAGAGCAACAAAGCCACTTTCTTTTAAATACTATGGATGGTAGTTGTATATCTTGGGCTCATAGTGGGAGGAATCTTTAATTAAGCAGAAAAAGCAAGCTTGCGCTGGCCATAAAAAATGTGTGAATTTGTGACCATAATATGCAGCCTGAATTACTAACTGTAAGAAAATTTCCCAATCCATAGCAAAGTACTTTATTTTTATAAGGTCACACTGTAATAAGAATCACACACAAAAAAAATATTGCATAAATATTTGAGAGTCTCAATTACATTTTCATCTGCAAGAAATTACAAAGCTAAGGGTACAGAGGTGTGGTAGGGACAAAAAACAAAAGCAAAAAAGAAGGCTGATAATGTTGAATCATGAAATTTGTGCGATATAGGCTGCAAGAATTAGAATTTGGAACGGCTAACCATTATTTTCCAATGAATTTTTTATTTTGAAATGCACATTCCCTGGTATGCCTATGTAGAAGAATAACAAGCTACTTCACTAAATTGAGTCAGAAGACTTGCCAGCCCCTAAGTTTTCTCCATCTGGCAAGTTCTTCAGAAGAGCAATGTTGATGGAGGACGGGGTTGCACCTAATACGAAGTTCCTTGAACTTCAGTCTGGCCAAACCCTCAGATGCTAAAGGCATTAGGAGGGTTCCCCCTCCCCTCCCCTCCCCCCATCCTCATACCTCCATGGCTCTTTCACAAACCAACAGACATAGGGCACAATGAGCCTCTTTGATAGGCAAACAATTTTCTTACTCAAATGTACTCGGGTTTTCCACTTCCCGCTGCCAAACAGAACTTAATTTAAGACTAAAACCCCAGATGGGCCACATAAAACATTGCTGTGGTCTGGGCTATATTTAGCCTTCTCTCCAACCATAACCCACACACTTTCCTCTTCTCTTCCCCTCTCCCAACTTCGCCTTGTGCAAAGCACACTTTCTACACTGGTTCAGCACGAGTCTTTCACTCAGAGTGTTATTTTCTTTTATTTATCTTGTTTACCTTCTGTTTTGAAGGGTCAACAAAAATAAACAACAACTGTTCCACAAACTCTTAATGAGAGTCACAGCAAGAAAGAAATGAAGACATCCCAAAGATACTACTAATTTAAAGGGCCAGTAGAAAATAGAAGAACCCAGTAAATGTTTAAATAACAGCAGCCCAAATGATGTAGTCCTTTGCAAAGAACACTAAGAGAAAGTGAAAGAAAACAAATTTTTTATTTCAAGCTCACTATTGGCTCCATAATGATGGGACACAAAGACTGAATAAATTTGGCATGTGCCTTCTGATCTCTTCCTCTGCATAGATGTTTGTTATGACTGGAACAGCCTTGATTTTTCTCATATTCACTACACCCTATCCTCAGCCTGGTCCTACAACTTCCAGGATTTATATCCAGCAAGATAGGAGCAGGCTGTTCTTCATGCTTTATGTTTCTCTCCATATACCTTTTCATATAATCTCATTTTTAGACCATCGATTTATAGATTGCCCTGAAATACATAATTTCCAGTGAGGTTTATGAAATATAACATCAGAATAACAGAATAACAGAATTGGAAGGGACCTTGTAGGTCATCTAGTCCAACCCCCTGTCCAAGCAGGAGATCCTACACTATTTCTGACAGATGGGTGTCCATGGCTGCCCATTTCTTCTTGAAAGCTTCCAGTGATGAAGCTCCTGCTCCCACAAACTTCTGAGGGCAAGCTGTTTCATTAGTTGATTGTTTTCACTGTCAGAAAATTTCTCCTTATTTCTAGGTTAAATATCTCCTTGATCAGTTTCCATCCATTATTCCTTATCTGGCCTTGGGGTGCTTTAGAAAATAGGTTGACACCCCCGTGATAACCCCTCAACTATTGGAACAATCTTTCAAAGATTGTTAAAATCCTGCATCCATTCACTCACAAAGAACTGAATAAAAAGAGCATTAAAAGAACCAGAAGTTTAAAAAGAAAATGCCTCAAATGTTAAAAGAAAGTTACACTAGCATAGCAATTAAGTGACTCCTATGAAAAGGTAGGATTTGCTAATCATGACAGCACAATGGAGAAAGCTCTCCTTCTTCCAAGTCTCAGCTATCTATCAAGCTGTGTTGGGGCATTAAAAAAAAGCCCCCAGAGATTATCAGCATAGATGCATAAGTTGCTATACCACCTTCCAGGATTTTAGGGCTAGTGGATCTGGGCTATGACTATTTGGGTGACTGCTAACTTAGAAAAGAGTTCATTTTCTGTATCTGTCTGCCATCTAATGGCGCTCTGGATTTTTGCAGCCCAGTTGTCATAATTCCAATTATTGCAGATGCAAGCAATAAAATTTAATCCTGTGTCAGGGGAAGGATGTTTGCAGAAGGATGTTTGAAGAAGATCCTGGTGCAATTTTAAAAAGAGCTGAAAGAAGTCAAGGTGATTTGATACTATCTCTGATGACATGTATGAACTTAGAATAAGTCAAAGAGGCAGTTGCTGACCGGCATGCCTAGTAAAATGATGCCATTGGGTCATACAGAACTACAGAAGAATAAGATAAGGTTATGCAAGGTTCCTTTGGTTATTTAAGATATTTATGGCTACACGTTTGAGGAATGTTTGTCACACATCAGAGGTCTATTGGTCAGGGGCATTTTGAATCCATCTGTACTGTGTTGTATTTTTATCTAAAAACTTACATGATTTGAAGTATGTGTTAGGCAAGATGCAAATTAATATATCCAAGAAGAAATAGTTAGGGTTGATAAAGAAAATGGAATATAGTATAACTGTTTGAAGTTTACTCATGTAGGAAGATATATAAAAGTAAATTGCTTGAAGTGGGAGTAAAATACTTAAGAAGTGTATTTTTGCAAAACAAGAAAAGTTAGAATCAAGAATGAATGGCTAATAAGTATATGGTGAATATAAAAATAATGTATATAAAAAGTACCCTGAGGTTAAGGATTGAATAGCAAAGCCAATCTACCAAGGGAAATTTGAATAAACTAAGAGGAAGGGGAAAACTGAGGTTATGCCTGGCTAGAGTTGATAAGATCTTGAAAACAAGAGAGGAGGTATTGTTTAAACAACAAAAGGCAATATATAAAGTAATATGTGATCATGATGGAAGCCAGGATAACTTTCAAGAAAGAGATGAATGGTTATAATGAATGATGCTTGTGTAAATAAGATTTAGTTACATTTCCCTTTCTGTTGTTTCCTGCTTTTAGTTTCTTTTGCCAGTGACTTCTCACTCCTTTTCTGCACTTGATATAATATTGCTTACCATTAAAGTAATGCTATGATTGGTATATATGATAGCAACCATTCTGAACAAAATATTTCACTCAGAGATCCTGATGAATCTTATATCCTTCCAGTGAGCTCTACAGTCAAGGGATATTTAGAATTGAGGTCTACGCAGATCTATTTTCTCAATTTAGCCTCTATAGTAGTTGAGGTTGAGGTACTCCTTGGGCTGTGAGTTGCTTTTGGCCACACAAGGGGGATACAAACGGGCAAGAGGAGGAAATATTGCTCATAGAAAAACTCAGGGCTTTAGACTAGGGCAATTCTTTTGCAAACATATCTGAGATGCATATAAAACATTACTCCCCCTCCCCAAACTACTTCAGTGACTGGGAAGAAAAACAAAACCATCTCTTTCTATTCATCATTGCTTTGACCATGATGAAACATTGCCTTTTATTCTTTCACTTCTCTCTTTTGCATGACCTGACCAACTGATCAACATATACTTGGCCTGTGACGAATGGGAAACACCTTCCCAAATAAATTCATTCTTCTTGTGATCCTTTATTTTCCAATCAATTCAGGATGATTTCTTGCTTCTCCCTGCAGTGCCTCTCAATTTTGGGTGAAGCGCCTGTGTGTGAAGAAAGAGCTTTTCAGAATTAGTCCAATTAACATAAGGAGAGGGGGGTCAACAGCTGGAAGAATCCATTTCCTGGAACCAAAATTTATGATGTTTTGCCTTGGGAAAAACATTTTATCTCCACTTAGCAAAGCAGAGAGAGTGAAGGGGGGGGAGGGGGCAAGGAAACTCAATGTTCAAGTTTTTTGGCCAGTGTGCTGGAACATTCCTAAGGCATTTGACACCTGCTCTTCACTCAGCCCTCCTCATATTTTCTGTTTCCTGCCACAATCAGAGAAGCAAGCACTGCTTCCATTGCTATTCTTAAGACTGTGTTTTTGTCACTTAGAAAAAGGCTCCAGACTTGACGAGGTCTCTGCTGGTATCATGAGAAACATTGGTTCAGGCCATTTTGCTGGCTCTTAGTCTTATCCATTGTTTGCATGCAACAAATCTATGTTCCCCTGAAACTGCTGGCGTCAAACTTT
Organism: Notechis scutatus; assembly: GCF_049901735.1. Taxonomy (NCBI): domain Eukaryota; kingdom Metazoa; phylum Chordata; class Lepidosauria; order Squamata; family Elapidae; genus Notechis; species Notechis scutatus. The sequence continues at coordinate 156,158,960 of NC_142010.1, read as the reverse complement.
TTTTCTTTCGATCCCCACATGAAAATAGAGGAAATATATTTTCAATGAAGCAAATGTCACGTATCATAGGCAGCACACAGCTATCAACAAGTTCTTTTTGAAAAAGGCATCAATTCAATTTGCAGAATGGAGAACAGGGATAGAGAAATCAGCACAACAATCCAGTGCTAGTCTTTCATATACATAGAAACTTTCCTCTAATTCCTTGCCAACGATGGCAGTCAGAAACCATTGGGTCACAACACAATACAGGTAAACTTAGCTCCTGCTGGAAACATGCTTCCTCATTGTGGACATTTCTTCAGTCTCACCCACCTCCTCATCTTTTCCCCTCTCCAGTCTCTCCTCTTTTGCATTATTCTTTTCTAATTGCATTTTTAATCTTTTTTTTCCCCAAGTGTAATCCATCTATCTGTTTCTCTGACAGCTATTACTTGCAACTGGTTTCAATTTAGACAGAACAGCTTCGGTGATCTTCAGGCATCTAAATTAAGGAGATATTTTCTGGTTTTCACTATAGTACTTTTCTGCTTTTAGGATTATGAGAACTGATTTGAAATAATTGAATTCATGGTTTCTTCCAAAATTTTAACTTTCAATTGCCTCCCTTTTGCCTCCTTTTTGGAGAAAACCAATATATTGTCATTACCATCCTGTTGAATTCCATGGCTACTTAAGGTTATCCTCCCAATTTTGTTTATGTTTGAGTTGTGGGTCATGTTTTGTAGAAAAGCACAATTGTACAATTGTACAACTGTTGCATCCACTGGGAATAAATAAATGTTTCTCTTGGAAATAACCATGTCTTTAGTGAAAAGTTTTCTCCTTGATACTTTTGCTACTATTCTGTTCAGCTCAATAGCAGGATCTTTGATGAATTAACCTTTCCATTGATGCTTAATTAAATAATTCATTTTCTTGGGAGATTAGCTACAGGTCACTCATCACTTTACTCCAAGGGTCTTCAAACTTCCCAAGTTTGAAGGCAACTCCCAGAATTCCTGAGTTAACATGACTGGAGGAGGAATTCTGGGAGTTGAAGTCCACAAGTCTTAAAGCTCTCAAGTTTGAAGACCCCTGCTTTACTCTGTAATTTAATATACACTAGGTAAAGGGAAGAAAACAATAACCAAAGGAAAACTTAGTTGACTTTTGCAGATGACTAATTAACTGACTAATTAAAGGGCATTCAAAGGAATGTAGTCACAAACAATGCATTCAGAGGCAGAAATCGGAGGACGAAGGTTCTATGAAAAAGATGTTGAGACTCGAGAAAAAGTGCAGAGAAGGGTAACCAGGATGATTAGGGGACTGGAGACTAAAACATATGAAGAACCGTTACAGGAACTGGGCTTGGCTAGTCTAGTGAAGACAAGGACCAGGGGACACACGATAGCAGTCTTCCAATATTTGAGGGGCTGCCACAGAGAGGAGGGGGTCAAGCTATTTTCCAAAGCACCTAAGGCCAGACAAGGAATAATGGATGGAAACTGATCAAGGAGAGATTTAACCTGGAAATAAGGAGAAACTTTCTGACAGTGAGAACAGTCAACCAATGGAACAGCTTGTCTTTGGAAGTTGTGGGAGCTTCATCACCGGAGGCTTTCAAGAAGAGATTGGACTGCCATTTTTCAGAAATGGTGTAGGGTCTCCTGCTTGGGCGGGGGATTGGACTAGGTGGCCTACAAGGTCCCTTCCAACTCTGCTAATCTGTAATCGAAGCTGCACAAAGCCTCTGTTAAATTGTTTATTGATTTGGTTTTTATTAGCCTCTAAGCCATTCTAAGAAGTTTCTAAGTTGAAGAGCAGGATGTAAATATTTGAATTAAATGCAACATATACAGTACGAAATACTCATGACTTATTTTTTTTAACAAATATTACAGAAACATCTCATCTGTCAGGATGGGAGTTACCAGTTGATATATGGAGTACTGTACTCTGTTTCCATTTATAAATGGGAAACCAAGATTTGTTCAAGTATTAAAGGGCTCCAATGTGGGAGTTCCCATCTGAATTCCCTTTTTACTTAGATTCCAAATTAGTAAAGCACATCTCACTGGAGTTTTTTTTTTTTTGAAAAAAAATTTATTTTTTACACAGACATAAACAAAACATAAACATAAAACATAACATCATCTCTCAATTACATACAGTGTGTCGGTTGGTACAAATCTCTTGTGCACAATCTCTGCAGTCTTCCCCTTCTAATTTAAATTAATCCTCATACTATAAATCTACTATATATATTTATATTATTATCATTGTTAATTACTTGCAGACTGTTACTAATATTCCATTATTTTATGCGAGCAAATCACCATTTTTACTTGGCCTACTTTATAACATTCATTTCATCATCACCAATCTATTCAATAATAATAATATATCCTTACATTACTTTACCTCTATAAATCTATTATACTTCTATGATAAAGTATTATAAAATATTTCATTTCCCTATTTTTTAATCTAACCATTGATAAAACAAATCTCATATCTTATAAAATTGTTTATCTTCTTGCTCTCTAATTTCAAATGTCAGTTTACTCATTTCTGCGCACTCCGTTATTTTCTTAATAACTTCGTCTTCCATTGGAATTTTCTCATTTTTCCAGTTTTTATCAAATACAATTCTAACCACTGTTAATACATTTACAATCAAATATATCAATTCTCTACTGTATATTTCAGGTATGATACCCAATAAAAATATCTCTGGTTTTAAATCTATGTGCTTTTTTGTCATTTTTTCCAACCATGTGTGGATTTTAGTCCAATATCTTTTAGCCTCTGCACACGTCCACCACATATGATAGTATGATCCAGGTATCTGATGACACTTCCAACATTTCTCCGATTTGTTCTTGAACATTCTTGCTATTCTTGCTGGGGGTAAATGCCACCTGTAAAACATCTTATACAAATTCTCTTTATATGATGATCCCACTGGAGTTTTTGATAACGTAGATCTGAGCAGTTAGGTTAAAGGTAAAGATTTTCCTGTCCAGTTGTTTCTGACTCTAGGGGGCGATGCTCATCTCCATTTCTTAGCATTTGCATGCTTTTGAACTGGGCAAGAACTGGGAGCTCACCCCATTGTGCAATGCTTGGGTCTCAAACCCAGGCTGTTCAACTTTCCAACTGACAAGCTCAGTGTCCTTAACTGCTGAGTCATTGCGCCCCAAGAGCAAATATGAGTAGGTCCAGTTTGCCACTTGCAAACTATAGGTCCAGTTTGCCAGCTGCTGGATTTGAATCTGGAATTTTGTTTGTTTCAATAAATGGCAGGCTGAAGCATGACCACAAGGGGCTATGCCTTTATTGTGGGATGTATTAACAGAAAGCTCTCTGTAAGACAATGGACCAAGTATTCCTTTTGAAGAATCTGATTCCCAACTCCTCAAGTGTAACACTAGTCAGGAAGGTCTCTCTGCAATGGGGCATAAAGAGCACTAACTTTAGAATGGTGTAACCGTAAACAGCCCAGAGAATATAATCATAAGGAATAAAGGAGGCAGTTTTATGGTCAAGGTCAAGTAAAATTGGTCCTATGAATGATCAGAATGGGAAGAAGACATGGGAAACCACATGGTAAAAATCAATCAAACACAAGAGAAATCAGCTTAACTTGTGAATTATGCTACGGTATGCCCAAACCTTAATGCACCTAAATTTACTATGTCTGCTTGATATAAAAATGAACCGTAATTTTGAAATTCACTAAATAAAAACATTAAAAATTTCTAATGTGCACAGAGATATTCTTGGTAATAATGGATCCCCGTGTATGTGTGTGTGTGTGTGTGTGTTTGTGTGTGCCTTTGAATTAGTATTGACGGTTGGCAACTGCCTGGGCTAATCCTTGCAAAAGTTTCTTGATAAATTTTGGAAATGCTTCGCCTTTGCTTGCTTTTTAGGGCTAAGGGATAATGACTGTCCCAAGATCACCCAGATGGCAGTGGGACTAAGGTGGGACTAAAATTTACAATTTCTAGCATGATGCTTTAAAGACGAAACCAGGTTACTCCTGTGTTATCTTAACATGGTATAAATCAACATTATGCTATTTAGTCTCACCTGAAGAAATTCGTAAGGGCTAGTCACATTTATGTCCATTGCAGCATCCCCAGGTCACGTGATCAAAATTGGCAACTGACTCAGATTTATGATGACTGCAGTGTCCTGGGGTCATGTGACTACCTTTTGTGACCTTCTGACAAGCAAAGTCAATAGGGAAGCCAGATTCACTTAACAACCGTGTTACTAACTTAACAACTACAGTGATTCATTTAACAACTTGGCAAGAAAGATTGTAAAAATGGAACAAAACTCACTTAACAAATGTCTCATTTAGCAACAGAAATTTTGGCCTCAATTGTGGTTGTAAGCTGAGAACTACCGTACCTACAAACTAATCAATTCACACATCTATCTATCCTTGGAAATCATCTTCACTTCCATTGCTTCCATCCACTAAATCATATATTGCTTTTGTATTCTTCAAAATACATCCTAAGTATGTGTCATCAATGCCCTGCCTGGACCATTTAGTGAGGTGCATAGAACAGGTTGTTGGCTTGTAAAGCAGTCCAGTAGATTCTAACTTGGATGGGTATGTATACTTGCACACTTGATAAAACTGGGCCTGTAAATATTTGCCAAAATGTACCAAACCTTACAGGGATTGTCCTTCCTATTATCTTGACTGCAGCTTAAGATGGTAAGCTAGTTTATACCTTCTGTATGTTACTAAAAAGCATTGTATATGTAGCCAACAAGATGCACTTTCTCTCCACTGTTCTACATAAGTGAATTTTTAATTCCATTCTGGTTGCTAATCATTACAGAGTTGTTGTCTGAGACAAAATCCACGTACTTTTTCAGAACGAGTTCTGAACCAGAAAGACATATTTGATCAACTTTACAGTGTCTGTGAACATCTAGAAATAAATAAAGTTTGTTTCTAGCATGGGTTTGTTAAAAACAGATCGTGCCAAACCAATCTTATTTTATTCTTTATAGAGTAACTAAATTAGCAGACCAGCAAAGTGATGTGGACATACTATACTTAGAGTTCAGCAAGACATTCGACAGAATAGACCACAACCTACTTCTTGGTAAACTAGAGATATGTGGGATAGACAGCATCACCACCAGATGGATTTGTAACTGGCTGATAAACCATATTCAGTGAATGGTCCTTAATGATACTACACTTCCATGGAGGAAAGTAAGTAGTGGGGTACCAAAAGGTTCCATCTTAGGCCCAGGACTCTTCAATATCTTCATAAATGACTTAGATGAGGGACTAGAAGGGGAACTCATCAAATTTGCAGAGGGACACTAAGCTGGCAGGAATAGACAACACCCAGAAAACAAGCTCAGGATCCAAATGGATCTTGACCAGTGGTGGGATTCAAATTTTTTTACTACCAGTTCTGTGGGCATGGCTTGGTGGGCATGGCAGGAGATAGATACTGTAAAATCTCCAGTCAGAGGTGGTATTTCCCGGTTCTCCAAACTACTCAAAATTTCCACTACTGGTACTCCAGAACTGGTCAGAACCTGCTGAATACCATCTCTGATCTTGACAGACTTGAACAGTGGGCCCTATCCAACAAAATGAAATTTATTGTGTAGAAAAGCAAGGTTTTACACCCAGGCAGGAAAAACCAAAGGTACAAGTACAGTTTAGATTAAACCTGGCTCAAAAACAGTAACTATGAAAGGGAGTTTGGAGAGCTAGTGGACAATCACTTAAACATGAGCCAGTAGTGTGAGATAGCAGTGTGAGATAGCAGCCAAAAAAGCTAATACAATCCTTGGTTGTATAAACAGAGGCAAAGAATCAAAATCACATGAAGTATTAATACCACTTTATAAATCCTTAGTAAGACCACACCTGGAATATTGTGTCCAGTTTTGGTCACCACATTACAAAAAAGAGGTTGCGACTTTGGAAAAAGTGCAACTAAGATGATTAAGGTCTGGAGACAAAAGCATATGAAGAATGGTTGCAGGATTTGGGTGTGGCCAGTCTAGGGAAAAGAAGGACTAGGGGTGACAGGATAGTAATATTCCAGTATTTGAGGGGCTGCCACAAAGAGGAGGGGGGTCAATTTATTTTCCAAAGCACCAGAAGGCAGAACAAGAAACAATGGACGGAAACTACTCGGAGAAGCAACCTGGAATTAAGGAGAAACTTCCTTAATTAATCAGTGGAATTAAGGAGAAACTTCCTTAATTAACCAGTTGAACAGCTTGCATTCCTAAATTGTGGGTGCTTCATCACTGGAAGCTTTTAAGAAAAGACTGGACAACCATCTATCTGAAATAGTATAGGATCTCTTGCTTGACCAGAGGGTTGAAAATCTCCAAGGTCCCTTCCTGCTCTATTCTGATTGAAATTAAATGAAATATTCTCAGCAACCTCATGTAAAAAGTCAATCTTAACTGAACCCAAAATGTGTTATCTGCTGAACGGAAGTTTCATCCTTATCAAAGCTGCCATCAGGACTCAGTGAAATGAGTTTTGTGTTTTTGTTTTAATTACCAGAACTTTGGGACAATCGCTTTTGGATGACTGGGTTACATATGTCTGCTGCATGAATATTTCTTAGCTATTTCATTGACTGGAAAAATTCTGTCTTCTAGTCCACTGAAATTTTCATCCACAGTAATTAAGAAATTTTGCTACTGTCTAGTTAAACAAAACACAACACTTACTTCACCCTAAAAATAGTTTTCACAATAGTATGAACTCAACCAAAAGTTCATTCACTGTTAGGGGAATTTAAACTCTTGACTGGATCACTTAAGCAATCCTTAAGAATAAAATGTATAAACAAGCCTTTTCTTTTTAAATAAAAAGGATATATGAATGGGCAAACATAAGAATTTAATTTCAGTTCTAATGCAATTCATAGAAGGGTATGGTTTTGATAAACAAGGCCCTTCACTCCTATAAACTGCTTTTGAAAATAAAAGCTAATAAACTCAATGGCTTCAGTCTGTCATATACCCCCAACCTGTGGCTTGGCAGACAATGAATCACCCCCAGCTGCCCTTACTCTCTTGGCGTCTTGATAACATAGGCTGGTCACCCCTCCTCCTCCCCACTCGCTCCTAAAGACTTCATCCTGAGGACTCAACAACTCCAAAAGAAGATTTCAGCTAAACAACCCAGCATACCCTGCTAGCTAGGAGATATTTCTTTCTTCCAAGATGGTTCCAGGAAGCTGAAGATAGGCCCAACCCAGATAAGAGCTTCTGCTAAAACATTCTCTCTGCTTAGCTCTACATGTCCTACAATGTTAAAATGTCCTACAATGGATATTTTCCATGGAACAACTGTCCCAGCCCATGCAGAACTTTTGGTAGATATGCAGAAAAGCCACACAAAAGGAAGACACAGGAACAAATTAAAATCTAAAAGACAGAGGACGGAGACTTTTGCATAGTGTCAGCCTTCCGAATGGGAATCCATCATCAAATGCAGAATAAATTCAACACCTCCTCCATTGGCCCCTGCTTGAGCAGACTACCTCCACTGATGAGGTTATCTTTGCATGGAAAAAACCTTCTATACAGTATATATGGCACTTAAGGGGGGGGGGGGAAACATGGTAGCATTAAGTTGCTGACCTTGGCAATTGAGAGCAGATGGATAATAAACCTCCGGCAAATCCTGATTTTGGTTCTGTTAGTTACTCCTGTATGCATAGGAAAGGCCCCATATAACTCTGATTCACTCATTAATTCCCTTCCTCCCATATTGTGCTTGCAAACTGAGGTCCATCGGATATAACACCACCCTCGTGACTCACCTTCAAAGGGAGTTTCCTGCCCATGGGCCTTGCAGCTAAGCTTGGTCTTTTTCCCAAGAAATCCCATTATCTAAGGAAAGTTAGGTGCCAAAAAAGTGAACAGAGAGTGACGCCAAAGCTGAAGAAAAGCAGTGCCATGAGGCATGAGGACAGGGAGTGAACAGTAGAGATACAAGGTGTCCTTGTACGATCAACAGTGGCCGGATACGAAGTCTGCTATCTCTCTCTATAAATTTCTCATCAAAAGTAGCTCACATATTTTTGCAGAAACTCCCCCCTCCTGTGTTGCTTTCAAAATTGTGCAAGATCCACAGAATTTGTAGGGTATCTCCACAATACAACGTTATTTTACTGAGAAACTTGCAGTGCCTAAACTGTGAGGTGTAGGTATAACAATTCTTCCTCTTTTGAAAACTTTATAAAACTGTAGACTTGAAAGAAGAGATTGAAGATTTCTAATGGAAAATTCATTCATTGTCTAGCATCTAGATTCAAAGTGCATTGTGATTATGTATCTTAGCAAAGTAGATATCTGAACATTAGTGACTGTATTTAAAATCGATGTGGAAGAATTCCAGGAGTCAGGTTGCTGTGCATAGTTCATGTTTTACTGTTACTAGAAGAGAAATAAAATGTATTACCACATCTCCATCGAAGGATCAGTCTGAGGAATAGAATGGGACGGTCTGTGCAGACGATTTATTAATTAACTAATCACGTTTACATAACCACCCATCTCACAAAACTCAATTCTGGGTGGCTATATAACTCGGTTGCTGCTAAACTACAAATCAGCAATGGCTTATTATATAGATACACTTTTTGTGTATCTATACAGGGGTGGGATTCAAATTTTTTAACAACTGGTTCTGTGGGCGTGGTTTGGTTGGTGGGCGTGGCTTGGTGGGCATGTGACTGGGTGGACATGGCTTGGTGGTCATGTTACTGGATGGGCGTGGCCAACTCAACATCATTCACATTGAGGCACGCATCTCCTCGCCTGGCCTCTCGTGACTGTGGGGATGCTGCAACAGTCTTAAGTGTGAAAAATGGTCTATGTCACTTTTTTCAGAACCGTTGTAACTTTGAATGGTCACTCCACACAAGCAAAGTACCAGCAAAGGAGGAGGTAAAAAACTCAGAGATGTTCCTGAGACAGGAATTCTAGTCCTGCCAAGAATGTAATAAGGGCTAACAGAGAGGCAGTTTCTGTAAGCAACACCAGAATGTTTCCTTCCTTCCTTCCTTCCTTCCTTCCTTCCTTACAGGATTAGGCCAGTAATTTCTTCTAACAACCGATTCTCCTAACTGCTTAGAAAGTTAACAACTGGTTCTAGCGAATAGGTGTGAACTGGTAGAATCCCACCCCTGTATCTATATGATGCATGTATCCACCATTAGATATAGTCGTAAATACAGATGTCTATTTAAAATTTCTGGAGTGCAGCTTTTAAAAATATGATGTACGCCAAACTTTCCCATGTGGTACTCTTTAGAAAAGCTGGGACCACAACACAGAATTTCCACCTCCCTGGGAATACTGAGTATGGCTGTTTGGCAAAATTTGGAGATAACCAGGTTGTGAGCGGAATGTACTGTAGTAGTACATAGCCAGAGAAGGCTATCTTCCTTCTGGCTGCATGATCCTGTGCATTTGAATGGTACCCAATCTGTTAATCAATTGCAATTTGGGTAGATGAGGGTGAGAACAGTGTAGGCATAGCATACCTGCTGTGATTGTCAGCATACTGCTAGTTTGGCAGCTCCAATAGGAAAGACGGAGCAGTCGAGAAGGGATGAGGAGTGCTTTGAAACAAGAAGGAAGGCAGTGGCAAGCTGTATCAAAGAGCCTTTGTATGTGCAGAGCGGGAATCCTGTCACCTTACCCACCCAGCTGGTGACTCACTGGCACATTGATTGGGTCTGACTCATTTACCAGCCATCCTTCCCCATCATGTCTTCCATTAGGGGAATTCAGTTGCTGGAGGTAAACTGGGGGAAAGAAAACAAGGGAAAAGCAGGTGTTTATCTCCTCCTTAATGCACATCGGACAAGCCTCCAGAATTCTTGATATTGGAGGCATAGACATACTCGAGACTATCCTTCTGGATGATGGGCTGGCCTGACAAACACACTCAACAGAATCAACTGGCACAGTATGTAAAAAGAGATGCGTGTGAAATCAGGATGTGTTTCCCTTTCTGCCTGCGAAGTCAAATTTGGCCCTACAAAGGCCACATGGCCCCTTTTCTCTTCTGCCTCAGCTTTTGCCCAGGGCTTTCTCAGACAATGACTCATCAGGCCACATCTCATGGCTTTGATCAGCTGCTTCACCCATGCAGTCCTCCCTCCCTCCCTTCCCCTCTTCCCTCCAGTTCTCTGCAACAGTGAGAAGGAAAGAAAAAAGAAAAAAAGAACTCTGGGAAAAGCCCGTCTCCACTTCTGAGATGTGGTGGGATGTTTGTTATGAGACTCATCCTAGATTGATCATTTTGCTCAAAATAATTTCCAAATAAAGGAAAAGGCCTGAAAATAACGTCAAACTTCCACAGGAAGCTGGAAAAGTGGACTGAAATGACTTGTGAGTGAGTCAGATAGAAGTTAGAAGCTAATAAATTTCTCTAATCTGCTACAAATTGCCTCCTTGTGGACTGGACATAATTTCCTGTAAGCCCAAAATGAATGTAATAGACCGGGGAAGGCTGGCATAGGCATAAAATCAGGCAAAACTATTTATTTAGTTATTTATTGTGCTGTAAAAACAGTTCCAAAGCTTTCATCATTCAAAGTGATATTTAAGTACAGCAGTAACAACATTTAAGTGTTCTGATCCATGAACCCCAAGGCCATCTGAAAACGTTCCTTGACTGAGCATTTTATGAATGCCCAAATGACAGGGGTAGCCATGTCAATTTTGAGCCAGAAAACGGCAATGCACCAGCTTGGTTTATTGCTGGAGATAACAAATCTGGTCAGGATAACACATGACTTAAATTATGCACAGCCAGATGGGGAATGGCAGATAGAGTTGTTCTCAGAACCTGCCTAGAAGGTTCATTCAGCCCTTAACTTGTGGCAGCTTTACGATCTGCTTCTTGGGGGCACATGATTCTTGAATGGAAACGTCTGCATCAGGTTTCAGACCAGGATCCAGAAATGCAAAAAATGAAAATCCAAAGGACTGATGATATTCCGTAAAGACCTTAAAAACTTCTTTTTATTAAGCAATTTTTAATTAAGATAATCACTGTACGTGGTCCTTTGTTTTCTATGCCCTTTCTAGGGCCAGGAAAATAAGAAAAGCTTTGTTGGATCTCTTTTTCATATAACAGATATATATTGAAAGCATGCAAAATAGCTCAACTAATTTTTCTCAGTATTTTTAATGTTTATTTTTATTAAATTATATTATAATGTATTAAAAATAAAGACAGCATAATAACATTACACACCTAAACATAGTAAATACTGAAAATATGGATATGTACCTTAAGGAGACATACAACTTTTAAACTTCCTTTTAAATATCTTTATCCAATAACTGAACTGACCAAGGATAAACTAATAAAATTCTCCCAGGATTTAGGTAAAAATCCATCTTTTTGCCAAGATTTAAACTGTTAATTATATCACTGACAATGTGGAAGCTGATTTTAATTATACTGTATTCAATTTTATGCTATGTATTGTTGTCATTGTTCATTTCATTCTTTTTATTGTAAACCACTTTGTTTGAATCAATAGAAAGAGAACATGGACATTCAATAAAGATGAAGATGATTTGCACTGCCTTCTGGGAATTTTTCTTTTTTATTTCCTAGTCTATCCAGAAACCCTTGGATTACCATCTGAATGCAGAGTCCAACTCTGCTGATGTTTTTCTGAGATCAGCCACCTTTGCAGGTTTGCCGATGATGCGAAGTATCTATCCACTCTCCTCTTCCTTTGAGAGACGACAGCTTAGATTAGGTCTTTCTATTCTCTCTTTTAACACTGTATTGCTCGTAGGTACTCAGAGCAAATCTCTTGGTTTGGCTTGAGACTTAGGTCCTCTGATTAAAAGTCCTGGCAGAACTGGAACCAACAGGGTACATTTGGCAGGAAAAGCCAGACAGATGCATCAGTCCTGTTTTGCTTAATTAAGTAGTTTTACTTTTGCTCACATTTTCCATTTATTTCTTCGTCTGCTTGTCAATTAATGACTGGTAACTCTTGTATGTAGGCCTAGGCCACCTTTAACTTCAGCTATCTTATGTCAGGAATAACCCACAATGTCGTATTGGTTAAAATAAACATCCTGTATTAACTGTTAGCCCAGAGAAGGATTTGTAATAGCCTCAGGAATTCTAAAGTCACTCTGATTGAGTGGGAAACTGGAGACATTTGCTTAAAAAAATCTTTCAGTTCTGATTCCAAAGAGGGAAAGCTGGGGAGGGCATGTCCCTTTCCAAAAGAGATGGTGGCAGCTTAGCTACCTGCCCAACATGGGACTTTTTCTCCGGGGGGTGGGGGTGGGGGGGCATGAACAAGCTCTATCCAGACATCCAGGAATTCAGGTGGAGGGGAATGACAAGTTCTAGTATGGAGATTATATGTTTGGGCCAGACGCCTTGCTACTGGGACTCTAATTGGAAAGAATGGTCCTCAAGGTGAGAAGGTGTATATAGATTTATTGTTGCAAATGTGGCAGAAGCTTTTGTAGTGGAGAGCCTGTTTCACAGGATGGGTGAGTGGCACAAGAGAAGAGAATTCCGCATTGCTGATAAATAACGCTTATCTTCAAGGTGGTGCAAATGGTACTTTCCCAACAGATCAAAATAATCTGGACAGAAAATCAAACGGCATTTTCAGAGAACCATAGAGATGGAAAGGACTTAGAAAGTTGGAAGCAATGAGGATGCCATATATAAGGCCCTTCAGCATTCCTCAAGTAATTCATTACCCATTAAGCCACACGGCATAGCTCTTCTTATTGGCCAAATGCTGGAGATCCAGCACTCAAGGGAAGGGTAGAAGAGGGATGACATATACAGTCATGCCCAGGATGAGAACCTGGAGCACTGCCCCTAAATCCATTGCTTTTGCTAGGGCAAAAAGAGGCCTTCTTGCGCAGAAATTCCTACACAGTTTCTGCAGAGGGAGTGGTGAATAAAGCGACTTATTCCATAAGCAGAATAACCCTCTTTCTGCTTTCTTACTGCACCGATGCATTAACATATTTGAATTTCTTACTTGAAAATAGTCAAGTGGGCCGCAAAATGCCTATTTTAATTTCAGTGCTGTGGATTATCTTTTTACTAAGAACCAAAATTTGAAAAGAAAGGTGCCGCTATGAATTTAATACCTGGGGATTGATGATAACCTTATGGTGTTTTTTATTTTTGAGGCTGTAATCTGACACTGTATCAAAGAGATGTGCAGTGCAGATCCAGGCTTGACTTCTTTTTCTCCCCATTCCTTCGGAGAGCAATATTCAAAGGAGAGGAAGATTTTGCAATCCCAGAGCAAAGGCTTACATGATATATTTTTTTTCTTTTTTTCTCACTGCAAATTCCCATGAGGGAATTTGAAAGAATTGGATTTACTTTCTCTCCCCATGTAGACATAAAATCACAATGAGCAAGAAGTTCCACCTTTTGTTCTTCGTCCTGTCATATATGTCCTCCCTCTTCCATTCTTCTCTCTTGAGTACTGCAGCTCCGGCATTTGGCCAGTAAGAGGAGCTATACTATGTGGCTTAAGGGGAAATGAATTACTTGAGAAGTACTGAAGGGTGCTAAATACAATGGATGTATCCAGTAATGTATGTCACATCCTCATCGCTTCCAACTTTTTAAGGTCCCTTTCTTTTCTATGATCCTTTGGAAACACCATTTGTTTGGTTATATTGTTGGGTCATAATGTTTTAAGTCAGGGAGAAAAACAGGCAAAGCAAAGCAAATTATATAAGTTTATCAGATCTGAACTGCAAAGATCTAGATGACCAGATGATGCCTACATGGAGGACCTAAAATTGCCATTTAGTTTCCTATTCATTTCCTATGAATTTTGATTTGAATAACGTAACACTGGTTTGAGGAAAAGCATGGAATTCTTTGTTAGAAATACTAAATTGACGTTTCGGCACAAAACTGCAGTACCCAGTATTCTTTAGAAATAGAGAATGATAGTTTAAATGAGACTAAATACACTCTTAGACAACGTTGCTTTAGTGGAATGAGTTATTAGAATACTTCAGTCATCAACAGGCATTTGAGACTCAGATATGTATATAAAAACAATGCAAGAGAGTGACAGCTATTGTTTCACTTAGTTTCTCATTTTCTGATCATGCAGATTATTTTCTTGAAAACTGATTTGCTACAAATTGACAAATCTGGCAAGAAAAGACAATGGAAGGATATGACCCTGAACAACAATGGAAGAAGAAAACAAGAAAAGACATTTCAACATAGTTAAAGGTTGGCATGATGCCGTTGTCACAATGTTTTCTCACGCAGGCAGCTTGTCCAATACTTGTATATATTTCATATTTAATTCTTTTTTAAAAAAAATTGGGTTAGAATAACTTAGACTTTTCATAACCTGGTCAAGCTGATTAGAACTCTCCAAACTGATAGCCTGGTGTATGTATATATTTCTTGAAATGTGGTAGCAGCACCCAAACTGTATAGTCCAATAGTCCTTCTACCTCCGAGTTGATGCAATTTCCCCTAAGAATTGATCCTATTAGTATTTATCAAGGTCTCCATTAATTAGTTCTTGAAAGATCTCCTGATCTTTTCTCCAGAATATTGAGTCCTTCCATTTTGTAGCTCACTAAATGGGTTACAAATCTTCCATCAAAGGATGGAAGAAGGGCATTTTAAGAGATACCTGTAAAACTCTTTACCCAGATAGGTAGGGATGTAGGTCAGAGTCAGAAATAAAAGTAGGAAAAGATAAGAAGGTGATAGAAAATAGAAATACCCAAAGGCAGTCTGTGTAATTTCAAATAAAAAATAGAATTATGGCCCATTACTGATGTTTAATTTATCACCACATCAGCTTTTGATGGATTACAGTTCAGTCTGTTGGATTTGTGCTGTATTGTAATTGGTGTAAGGATTAGTTTTGGAAGCTCATGAGAATGTTAAATAAATTGGAGCAGTTCAGCCATTAGATTTGTGAGCTTATTCTGACAATGTGCTTAACTGGGAAGATAAGAGTTTTGAGAGGAAAACACCAAAAAGAGGTTAACTGATATTGCTTGTTTACTGGGTCCTCCAAGAAAAAAAAATGTTGGAAAAAGAATCACTGAATAACCAAACATCTCGACTTCAACCAAAGGACTGGATTAGCAGTTGTACGGTTGAGACTTACTATGGAAACTGGACCAATGGAAAGCTTACTACCAGATTTAAAAGTACAAACGTAAACTGGCATGTGCAGATTTTAATGGACATTTTAGGCAAAATGACAGGAGTGACGTGCAGAACTACAGCTGAATTAGTGGTGGAGACTGGAGGGAAAGGAACAGTAAATTGCTCCGAGATATAAACTTATCCCAAGAATTACTATTCTTGGAAATCTGTGGCAACCTGTCGAATTACCTCTCGGGGTTGCATTAGATCAGGGCAGGTATTTACATAGCTGCCTGGAAAAATTTCTCTTCTCCACAGTGTGGATTCCAAGCATTACAGTAAGCAATGCAATGCAAAACACGAAGATGAAGAAACTGGGTTCGCTGAGAAAATGCGAGCAGAAGGCACAGCTCAGAGCAGCGGCGGGAGGCTGCATGGGCTGGAGGCTGCACGGGCTGGGCCACCGACTGGCAAGGCCTGGACTTGGCTGCCGGCCAGGCGAGATGGTTCTGTTCCCTATGACTCATGCCGCTATGAGTCACCCCCACGCGGCAGCCTTTTGGAGTATTAACAAACACTGGGTCGCTAGGCAACGGCAAACAAAATGAAGAGAGGGGAGAGGGAACGGGGGGGCGTTTCCCTGAGCCTCACAAATGAGGTCCTTCTTTTGTGCTCCAGAGCCCCTCCCCCTCCTTTGCCCTCTGCATGGAGGACTGTGCCTTGGCCATGGCTGCTTATTGAAAAGAAGGGCCTGCCCCTCACATCACGAAATCAACAAGGAGCTCTCAGCGGAAGGGACTCCCTGTGCTTCTGGTTCATTCCACAGACTATTATTGCATGGTTGACCATATATGGCTGCTTATTTTAAGGAATTAGTTTTAATCCCTTTAATAGTACACCACCAGAACTTCCCTTCTATTGGCAGCTTGCCAGCATGCTCCATTAAATTCTGCAGATGGGCAGCTGCCTGCCGTGAATTTTGCTCCAAAAGAGCACACTGAAGAGAGATTACAGGGATCCTGCCCATAAGATCTAGCTTTGACTCGTTGATAACAGCCACAAGCTCAGCCAGCTCTGTTTTGTAGGAGGGAGTATCGCCTTGCCAGGTGTTATATCAAACGATGAGTGCTATTAGCTCAGATATTGCACTTCTCCTGGTGGTTTGGAGGAACAGGGCCATGCAAGGAATCAGCACATTTGTCCTGTGGTTTGCAAGGATTAGGCAGACTTTGAGGCAGCCCTGCTGGGATATAAGTGAGTCAGTCACCTCAGGCAGCAGATTTTGGGCGCCATTAAGAGCAGCAGACAGATCTGAGCCACATAGCACAATCCTCTGGTGGGTTTGTTTGTTTTTTTCTGTTCAAGCCCCTTGGAAATCCACGAGAGTGAAACTGATTTGTTCCAGAGAGATTTATGAAGTGCACTCCCTAGAGTGCAAAGTTTTAACCCTCTGAACCCACACAACATATACCTAGTCCCAGTCATTTGCAGGCACACTGGATTCAGGGAAAATCTACTGTGCTGCTGTCTGCTGGATTGGGCCTCTAATCCAGCTGCTTTAACAAAAGGGACAGGTGGCATTTCTTTCTGAAACAGCAGGCAAGGAAAGTCCATTAGACCAAAGTTCTTCCAATTTCATATTTGGATGATGGGTCATTCTTCCCCCAAAACTAATCATGAGATGGGAGATATTCAACCTCTCCTGTTTAGAGAGGAAGCAGGCAACTAGCCTCCCATAAGCCCCATCTCTCTTCAGGGCTTCAGGCTCTACTCCAGGTATTGCAGACCTTTCATGGCCCTATCAAACAGGATAAGATCCACAGATTTGGTCCAGGCTGCCTTGAGTGAACTGATGTATGTGAGGAATATCCCTTGGCTTGGATTTTCCACCATGTTTTGGGGTAATTTATAGGACACATCTTGAAAGACTAGTTGGGGTTGTTGCGTGGAGTCCCATGTTGGTGCCATGGTAGATCCACCGGTACTTGGAATAATATATGTTGGTGAGTCTTCCCACTGAAACTACTTCCTTTTTGGAGCCAGCCTTGGATTTATGAGGCCTTGGCATACCGGTGTTTCCATGTCTGTTTGCATCACTTCCATTGGAAAATTTGGCATCAGTTGTATTCCAGTAGCAAAAGGAGCAGGGCTCCCTTAGGAGGTATGCCATTCAAACATAGGGCTGTTGCCCAGAAAAACTGGCAATCGGAGCAGACAGAGGGAGTGTCACAGATTTGGTGATACTTTCTCTCTTAATTTTTTTTTTTTTGAAACCCTGTCTATTCTAGGCAGCTGATAAGCATCTTAATGCCCGGAGGGGTCAAATAATGTTAGGTTGCAGGCAAAGCCAATGACAAATAATAAGGCTGAGAGAGTCGCTGCCTGGCTTGCTGCCCTTTGTAAGCCTTCAAGTAACTAATACTAGCTACTTTGCATGTACTATGTGCCTTGCTAACGTGCAGGGTTATATAAAACTGAAAAGAAAATATTGCTTTTTAGTTATTGCTGATATGTTGCATATCCTTTGATGACTACAAGCTAAAGAATGTTGTGCTAAAGGAAGGGCTTTTATTATCTAATTATATTACTGAGAAGTCTTAAAAGCATTTATGTTAAAAATAGTGTCATGCCTTTGCAGGATGGTTATGGGGGGAAATTGAGAAATATATACATGTCAAAACCTTTCTCATGTTTTTACTGTGAAAAATTGTTTATTGCTTATATCTAGGGAGGCATTCGAGCATCAGCTTCCCTGGGCTCCATTATTTGTATGGGAACCCTCTAAAGACCCTGTGTTCCTTTGTATTATGCTGCTGTCAGTCTACTTTCATGATAACAGATTTAACAGATAATCAGAGTTGGAAGGGACCTTATAGGTCATCTAGTTCAACCCCCCACGCCCAAGCATGAGACCCTACACCATTTCTGACAAATGGCAGTCCAATCTCTCCTTGAAGGTCTCAAGTGATGGCACTTCCACAACTTCCGAGGGCAAGCTGTTCCATTGGTTGATTGTTCTCACTGTCAGAAAGTTTCTCCTGATTTCCAGGTTAAATCTCTCCTTGTTCAGTTTCCATCTATTATTCCTTGTCTGACCTACAGGCGCTTTAGAAAATAGCTTGACCCCTTCCTCTCTGTGGCAGCCCCTCAAATATTGGAAGACTGCTATCATGTCTCCCCTGGTCCTTCTCTTCACTAGACTAGCCAAGCCCAGTTCCTGTAACTGTTCTTCATAGGTTTTAGTCTCCAGTCCCCTAATCATCCTGGTTGCTCTTCTCTGCTCTTTTTCTAGAGGCTCAACATCTTTTTTATAATGTGGTGAACAAAACTGGATGCAGTACTCTAGGTGTGGTCTTACTAAGGCTTTATAGAGTGGTATTAGTACCCCACTTGATCTTGAGATCCCTCTGTTAATACCTCACTTGATCTTGAGATCCCTCTGTTAGGACTGCATTAGCTTTTTTGCCTGCTGCCAAAAAATGATAGTTACCATGAAATTATCTCAGGGCTGTTTGTAGTTTCTGTCGGTCTGCCTGATGGCTGAACAAGCTCGCCCCATCATCTCAGATGTCTGGTGGCTACCTGTGAGAACTGAAATACTTTGCAGACAGAGCCAAAGGACCCGTATATATTGACAAAATGGAAACAGGCTCCATTTTTGCAGTGGAGAGGGACAGGGATGGGTTGTAGGGCTCTGCACCACTATAAAAGGTTTAGAACTGGCAGTCTGGATTTGAGTTCAGCTCTAACGCTTTTCTGGATGAAATGTAACTTGGGCCATCTTTCTGACAAGGATCGCTATGTCATGGCTTCCTCTGCTATTCCTATACACTGTTGAGGAGAGCGATAACCTGTCTTCCATGGCTACTTTTGTTCAAGATACCTAAAGAGGGTTTTCTCAATAATGGTGGCCTGCTGATATATTGCATGGCAATACTTGGCAATGAAGTCAGGTAGTTATAGGCCAGTGGTCAGCAACCTGCAGCTCTGGAGTCGCATGTGGCTCTTTCATCCCTCTGCTGTGGCTCCCTGTTTCTCAAAATATGCACCACAACTGCCAATGTGCAACACCTGCCAGCACATGATTTATTGAGCTTTTCAAACCCCGGTAGGCTAACCATAGATAAACCCAAGAAAAGAAAAGTTTCAGAAGAAAACAGAATCTTTGATTCAACTATATATGCTAGTTTTGTGGCCGCTCAGGAAATAGGCACGGGAAGAGTTTTGTGGCTCCAGCTGTTTTCTTTTCTGTGGGAAACAGGTCCAAGTGGCTCTTTGAGTGTTTAAGGTTGCTGACCCCTATTATAGACCAATGCATTTGGAGTTTGCCAAGCTGGAGTAGTCTTCATCTAACCTCCCTCTCCACCCAAAAAATCCTTATAATTATAATTACAGCATGGCATAGTGACTTGGTAACAGGAGAGGCATAGTGACTTTATTCTTTTATGTCTGCATTGAGATGCATGAAACAGTGTGAATTACCTTTATAGACCAGTTACAGACTAAATTGTCCACTGAGTCACTTTTCTGATTAACTTTTCCTTTATTTTGTATATTATAGCAATAAAGCACCCACCCACCCATATCTTTTGCTTTCTGGATTTTTGCATCCCAGACGTGCTAGCCACACTCTTGATTGTCTCCACAGGCATGTGCACATTTCCAAGCAAGGTTGCTGAGCAGTCATATGAGCGTTGCAAGGGTCTGCTTTAGCACTTGAAAAAAGGTGTACTTCATTTGTTTTCCTTGCGTGTTGCAAAGCCTCTGTTTCCACTGTTTTGCACAGCCCTAGAATGGCATCCCAAATAAAGGCGGCTCATACTACCCTCACACCAAAGTATTTGACAGCTATTCCTACAAAAAAAAGTAATAGTGATCAAATAGGGAGTTAAAATCCTCCATTTTTCCTAATTGTGCATCTGGATTCATTTGTATAAATGCTCAACTGTTGCCTTTCCAAGTCCTTCTGTATCAGCTTGACTCTTGCAATGAGTTCCTTTAATTGGACTTCAGTCTTGTATGCCTTTCTCATTCTTGATATGTGGCTATTTCTGACTGATAGGAAGCACCGCAATGCTGTTATGAAATGTAAAAATGTGAAAAAGAATTTATGCTAAAAATTCTTCAATTGGTACAGTCTTTGGACCCCCCGCCCCCGAGGATGGCTCATATTACACTTCTGATCCACAGGCTACCAGTCTGCTTCCAAGTGCTGTTCAAGATGTTATTATGACCTTTAAACTGCTTAAAGGCATAGGTCCCATATTATCCCACTGAGTCTAGGCCAGTGATGGTGAACCTTGTGGAAACATCATGCACAGGCGCTTGTCAAGGCCACGTTCTGGGAAAGCCAAACTTCCGGGTTCTAGCATGCATGCACGCCCGACGATCAGCTGGCCAGTGTGCATATGCAGGCCGGTTTTCGGCACAGCCGCATGTGCGAAGGGATTGCGCTTCGGAAAAGCTGGCTGGGGCACATGCGCATACCAGTTTTCGGCACTGCCATGTGCATGAAGGACAGCTGATTGTTTCATGCACATACGTGCCAGAAACCTGGAAGACAAACAGGCAAGGCCATGCATGCCAGGCGACATGGCATCACGTGCCACTTTGGGCACGGGTGCCATAAGCTCGCCATCACGGGTGTAGGCTGTCCTACTCAGGCCTGCAGACTGCAGATCCCTTTGGACAAAGAACTCTGACTGCTTGTATTCAGATAAAGAGGCTTCTCTGCTGCAGCATCCACCTTTAGAACCTCCTGCCCTCCAGGCTAAGATCTGACCCCAACCACTTACCCTTCCATAAGAGTCTAAAGACCCAGCTTTGCAAATGGGCTTCGGGACCCAATGGGGGGAGTTCTACCCTTGAGGTGGACGCTAGATTGACAGCAGGCTCTTCCCAGCCCCCTGCTCCCCACTCACCCATCTTTTTTACTAGTCATATTGAGGTATTTTCTGTTTTCTTTTTCCTTGTTTGTTTTATGGTTCTATTATTACTTCACTTTCATTTTTGATTAAAGTTTATTTTTATTTCTTTATTTTTTATTGTTGTAAGCGGCCTAGAGTAGCCCTAGGGTGAGTTAGGCAACAAATAAATATAATAATAATGATATTTGTGATACATTTTTACATGTTCAGTTGACTGAGTTTTATGTTTAATGAATAAAAGATAATAATAATAATAATAATAATAATAATAGTAGTAGTAATAATAGTAATAATAGTAGTAGTAATAATAGTAATAGTAATAGTGGGATCATAAGCCTGAAAAAGTGGTCGAAAATGAGCATGCAAAACTACTGTGGGACTTCCGAATACAGACTGACAAAGTTTTGAAACACAATACGCCAGATATCATGATTGTGGAGAAGAAAAAAGCGTGGATCGTTGACATTGCCATACTTGGTGACAGCAGAATCGACAAGAAACAACTTGAAAAAGTCACCAGATATCAGGACTTGAGAATCGAACTGCAGAGACTCTGGCATAAACCAGTGCCGGTGGTTCCAGTGGTACTCGGCACACTGGGTGCTGTGCCTAAAGACCTAGGCAAGCACTTGAAAACAATTGGCGCTGACAAAATCACCATTGGTCAGCTGCAGAAGGCCACCTTACTGGGATCTGCTCGCACAATCTGCCGATACATCACGCAGTCCTAAACACTTGGGAAGTGTTCGACTAGTGATTTGTGATATGAAACCCAGCATGGTTATCTCATTTGCTGTGTATAATAATAATAATAATAATAATAATAATAATAATAATAATAATAATAATAATAATAATAATAATAATAATAATAATAATAATAATAATAATAATAATTGGAACTGCTTCCATCCTATGGCGATATCTGTAACACCAACAAACATCCAGATTTGCCTATCCCAGGTCCTTGGTAAGGACTTGATAGGTAGACAAAAATACCAAACCCAGTCTGAACATCTGACTGACTGTGCAAATAATAATAATAATAATAATAATAATAATAATAATAATAATAATAATAATAATAATAATAATGAAGGCAGCTTTATTCAGAACAGCTTACATCCTGCGATGATACCTCTCACACCATAAAATATCAACATCTGCCTATCCCAGGTTCTTGGGAAGGACTCGATAGATGGATAAAAATGTCAAATCCAATCTAAACATCTGGCTGAGTATGCGACCAATCATAATAGTTCTCAAATCTAATTCTAATGAGGATTACAAAATATCCCATGATAAGATGGGGATCCTTCTGCATCTTAACAGATTAACAGAGTTGGAAGGGACCTTGTAGGTCATCTAGTCCAACCCCCACGCCCAAGCATTACACCATTTCTGACAAATAGCAGTCCAATCTCTTCTTGAAGGTTTCAAGTGATGGCGCTTCCACAACTTCCGAGGGCAAAGCTGTTCCATTGGTTGATTGTGCTCACTGTCAGAAAGTTTCTCCTGATTTCCAGGTTAAATCTCTCCTTGTTCAGTTTCCATCTATTATCCCTTGTCTGGCCTACAGGTGCTTTAAAAAATAGCTTGACCCCTTCTTCTCTGTGGCAGCCCCTCAAATACTGGAAGACTGCTATCATGTCTCCCCTGGTCCTTCTCTAGACTAGCCAAACTCAGTTCCTTGGAGTTAGCTAACTGACTATAAGCTCCTGCACCGTTTCCCAGCAAGTGTAATGATGGCACAGAAGGGAGGAAACCAACAGGGCCCATTTGGACAAGCCTCAGATAAGTAAGCAAGTAAGCAAAGGACATAAGTTAAAAAAGGGATAACTCACCACACACAGGGATGCCCCTGAAGGTCGTTTGGAAATTTAGCTGGTACAAAACAAAATGGCTTGTTTGCTTACAGGCAGACTCAGTACTGCCATGTTACGTCTCTGTTGCAGGAACTGTGTTTGTTAGTCATATTTTTCTCAGTGTAGTTCAAGAGCAGGTAAAGCTCTTTTTGGCTTGAGAGTGGGATATCTAAGAGACTCTCTCTCTCCCATGTTGATTCTGTTTGCTTCATTTTATTTTTATTTGTAAGATTTGTAACCAGCCTCAATCCAGAAGCACCAGGTGATATACAAAATCACCGCAGTATAAGAAAAAAATGTAATACAAGGCAATAACACCATATAAAGAGTAACAGATAGTAATGGCAGTGTTTTTCAACATTGGCAACTTTAAGGTCTGTGGACTTCAACTCCCTGAATTCCTCAGCCAGCTTGCTGATTCTGGGAGTTGAAATCCTCAGAGCTTTACGTCACCAAGTTTGGGTAATACTGCACCAGAGATTAGATTTTAGCTATTTTCCAGATGGCCTCAACAATGGGGGGCACATCACCTTGGAGTAAGCTATTCTGAAGGAAGGGAGCAGCCACGAGAATGCCCACCTCTGTGTCTCACCCTTTATACTTCCTGATAGGTACCTTTCTATTGGTCTGGATCATGCAGGCATAATTTAATTGGAGGAGACAGCCTTTAAAAGATTGGTGATTTGTTCAAGGGAGAGACAATAATCTGTTTAAATTTCAAGATTTTATGAGTAACAGTACCAAAATAAGAACTCGGAGTTTTTGGTCACACGGTTCTCTTTCACATTCGCTTGGTTCCCATATTCTCAAACAAGTAGCTTTGCAACAAAAGAATTGGAAGAGCAAGGAGCAGAGGAATATTGAGAAATTTGACTGAATTCGAAATTTTTATAACTTTAATTCTGACTATTTGCTAGGTACAATTTATAAACCTATTAGTAAGATATGATTCAGAACTTGAACAGATCAAAGATTATCAGACTGAATAGATGCAAAATCCATTTTGAATATATTTATAGAGATTGGTTTCCTTTGTAGTACAGCATACATACATACATACATACATACATACATACATACATACATACATACACAACACACATACACACATATTTAAATACATGTTTCTCAGAAAGGATCCATAGGTTCACCAGACTTTCAAAGAGGTGTGTAAAATAAAAGGGATAAGAACCTCTGATCTAGTGGTTAAAGTGGGTAGACTAAGAACAGGAAATCTGAGTTCTAATCCTCTCTTAGGTAGCAAAGCCAATTAGATGATCTTGACCAGTTGCTTTCTCTCAGCCCTCAGAAGAAGGCAAGAGCAAACCATTTCTGAAAATGTTGCCTAGAAAATCACAAGGACTTGTCTCCATAGTTCCCAGGAGTTATCTGTCTTTAAAGGAAAAAAAAAATTCCCAGGGCTCTGAGCCGTATAAAACTTTGTAGATAACAGTCAACAACTGGAATTGTATTTCGTATTCACAGGATCGGGTGAGGTTACCCTCCTATTGCGAAGTGCAACAGACAGAAGCTTTAACAGGTATCCTCTGTGGATGCCTGTCTTTGCTCCTTAAGGCGAGAGTAACTCCCACGGCCTTTGAAAAGCTAGTAAAAATGTGACTTTTCTGGAAACTAGGAAAGCCATTGGAATTTGGAGACACAATTTTACTAATGTTCCGTGTTGTCTATTATTTAGAGTCCTAACAAATTTAGACGAGAAATAAATCCCGTAAATAGATAAATTATTAGCTTTATTTCTAAACAGCCTTCTTGAGCTACATCAATAATTGCTGCTGTTCTGACTATCTAGGCACTGGATGCCTTAGCAACTGAAATAAACTTATGTGAAAAATTTGATCCTTTCCAAGGGGCGCGTCTCATGGCTCTCCTTCCTTGTAAACCATGGAGATGCTCTTCAGTACCCGAAGCCAACCGATTGTAGTGGTGGCCCTCTTAGTTCAGCCCAAGCTTAAGATGCCACCAGAACATTGACTTTCTTGGGTCACTCTTTGTTTCTCAGTTGAGCAACCATAGCTTGGCTTGCTGCGTGCAAAAACCCGTCCGATCCCATAAAAGAGCGAAGACGCTTTCATTCTTTCACCTTCCTATAATTAAAGGGTGGCAACTGACAAGCTGCTTTTCTCTTGGCCAGAGTCCCGCTTATTTGTTTAATCCTGCAACATGCTAGGGCAGAAAGAGAGGGCTCCCCCCAGATCTGCCCTTAGGCACCAAAAGCATGGGAGGTGGAACTGCTTTCTTTCTCCTTCTTTCCAGGGTTGCCTTCCTTGTCCTTGCACATCGTATCCCAAGGAGGAATTAGTCTAGAAAAACCAAATCTGGGTTAGGCATGTCCTTTTCATAAGGGCTGTCTACAAGGAAGTGCCCTTGATCACAGCAGATTACTGTAATGATAGTAATTACTTGGCAGTCACATTAGTTGTTTTCATCACCCCAGATCCCAAAGCATTTACAAGCTCCAAAGGTTCACTCAAGTAAAACAGAAGGCCCCCCTCCCTCATGGGAAAAGGCCGCTCTTTATGAACGGATATCTTGGCAAGGGCCAGATCTAGCTGCCTTTATAGGGTTAAAAACAGGACCAAAGAAGATCTCCTCTGGTAAATGACCCAGAACCTAACTCAGGGGTGGGCAAACACGGCCACAGGGCCACATCCGGCCCATTGATCTGTCCAATCCGGCCCGGCCCTGAAAAAATCGCTGGGCGTGGCATATTGCCCTGCGCCGCGTGGCCCCCAAAGCTGCAAAACAGTGCGGAGCGCTCTTGGGGTAGGAAAGAAAGAAGAACTTTGCAAAGGCCTCGGCTGGGAGTTGAAATCACCTTCGAGTGCGACCTCTCCGAAGGTGAGTCTCCGCCGATCCCCTTTTTTTTCGGGGCTTCCAGGCTTAAACTTTGCAAAGGCAAAGTTTGCAGGCGGGAGTGTCTTCCGGCCGAGGAGCGGAAGGGTTCCGCCCGGCGGGCGGGCGGGCTGCTGGAGCGGGCTGCTTGGAGCCACCTAAAGCTAGGCCGCTGCTGGTGGAGCCTTGCCCTGCCTTGGTGCCCTGTTTCCCGGCTTGGCGGTCCTGCTCGGCGGCACTTTAAAAGCCTGTTCCCAGCACCCGAGCAACTTCCCAGCAACTTGCGGCTTCCTTTTTCCTCGCGGGCGCTTTGCATCTGGCCCCGAGCCGCGGCGGAGGGGAAACCCGAGCACCGCCGGTCGCCTCTCAAGCAGCCCACCCGCCCATCCACCGGGTGGAACCCTTCCCGCTCCTCGGTGGGAAGACGCTCCCGCCTGCAAACTTTGCCTGTGCAAAGTTTAAGCCTGGAAGCCCGAAAACCCGAGCAACTTCCCAGCAACTTTTGGCTTCCTTTTAACTCGCGGGCGCTCACGCCTGGCCCGAGCCGCGCGGCAGAGGGGAAGCCCGGCGGGCGGGAGGGCTGCTTGGAGGAGGCGACCCGCGGTGCTCTGGCAGCAGCAACAGGCAGTTCCGCCCGGGCTCCGCTCAGGTGTCCGGCTGGGGCTGTCAGGAGTTGCTACCGCCGGCGCAGCTCGCGGCTCCAGTCCCGTGTTGCCTTGGGAAGGAAAAGGCAAAACCAGGAGCCGCTGAGCCTGAGCTCTCCGGTGCGGCTGCTGCCGTTGCAAAGCACCCGCCGCGGCTCTTCCTTTTTGCCTTTCCTTTCCGAGGCAACGCGGGACTGGAGCCGCGCGGAGCCGCGCCGGCGGTAGCAACTCCTGACTCAGGGGCCTCCGAGGGGAGGGGAAGGAGGAGAAGAGGGGGAAAGGGTGGGGGGCGATTCCCAAAAATCTTGTGCTGACCCGGCCCGTCTGTCAAATTTTAAAAGTCAATGCGGCCCCCAAGCCAAAAAGTTTGCCCACCCCTGACCTAACTTGTCTTGCTTGAGCCATAGAAAGTAGGATGTGCTCTGTTTTCAAATTATAAGCTGTTTCTAGCTAGAGACACGCCTGCTATATGTGCTATAGAAATACATGCTCTAGCCTGGAGGATAAAGGCCACATGAAATTCTCCAATTCATCCCACTACTTAGGGATAGCTAATCATCGCAGCTTAATGAACAAGTTTGAGTGACTGCTATGTAGACCAGCCCTAGAACTCCTTATGATAATTTTAGATGTTATCTACTCTTAGGGTAAAACAAGGAATTGCACGTGGCTGTTCATAGACCAGTAAATAGACTAAATGAGTAAAGGCGGCTTGCATTAGATGCAGAAGGAAGATGTCATGAGATGACAACAGAAAATGTTGTTGTTTTTTTTCCAAGATAACAACCTCTTTCCACTTCCACTTTGTCCTTTTGATTCTGCCAAGCCCAACTTGGCTCTCTGGGGGGAAGATAAAGGTGGTTTTCTTCCCTCCCTCCCTAGCATTCCCAAAGAAGCTCCACCCTGCCAAATCATTGCTAAATGGGTTTCATACTTCAGGGCAGCCTGATTACTTCCTGGGTGGCCACTTCCCCAGCAAGATGAAGAGTTGAAGAAAAGCGTTGTCCTCAGTTTGCACCAATTTAGCAACCACCCAGGAAAAAAGAAAAAAGAGTTCTGTGCGGACTAAAAAAATGACATGTTTGGAGCTTTGCAGACAGAATTGGTGTGTATGTGTGTGTATGTGTGTGTGTAAGAAAAAGAACACATCACATCCCTGTACTATGGCACAAACATGTCCTGATGAATAACATGTCCTGTGGTTGACATAGATTTTGTCTCATTTTCAGCCAAGAACAGGAGCAGCTTCAAGTCATCTTCAGCAGTAGATTCCCCCTTCTCTTGATACATCTTGACACTATTGAGGATACATCATTACAACATGGCAGAAGATGTGCTAAGAGGGATTGAATTCTGTCAAGCTCAAGGGTCTTCAAACTTGGCAAGTTTAAGACTTAAGACTTCAACTCCCAGAATTCCTGAGCTAACATGACTGGAGGAGGAATTCTGGGAGTTGAAATCCACAAGTCTTAAAGCTGTCAAGTTTGAAGAGCCCTGGTCTAGCTCCTATTGACCACGGTGGAGATGTCCCTTTCCTCTGGTTGCTGGGCCCTGTCCTCCATCACCATTTGGGATGAAGCCATATCTGATTTCCTTCTGAAATCTCTCCTCCTCTCTCCCCCGCTCTTCAGGTTCAAAGTCACTGCCAGCAATTAATATTGAATGTAATTAATATTATAATGTACCCACTAAGTGTCTGATTATACAGATTAACTCTGATGGTGCACCTGGCAGATAAACTTAGTACTCTTCTCCCTGCTTCTACTCTAATTGGAGACTTGGTAGACCAAAGAGTATCTCTGTATCTTGACCACCAATGCTCATCAGCCAGCCTGAAAAACAGCTGATGGGCCCTATAAGGAAGTGTATTGAATTGGGAGAGCTCCTGCTTCCTTTCATGGGCAGCCAAGCACCTGTCAGATGCTTCTCAGGCTACTTTTAAAAATGGGCTCAATGTTGTTGCAAAAGACAGTAGCCCCAATTTTAAAAATTCCTTGGAAAACAGCTGACAGGGTCACAGTTAGAATGGTAGGAAGGTGAAGTAAGAAAGGAGCTCTCCCCTTGCTGTCAATTAAATGTTCTGGTCAATGAGGTATGCAGGAGTTCTTTGGTAAAGCAGAAACCTCTTCCCTTTGACAGGTCAAAACAGCCCTTCTTTCCCAGCTCACATTAAGAAGAGTGATTGACAGTAGTTTCTTCCACTCACGGGTGACACTCAGTGAATGGGGAAGCAATGCTGAGAAAATCCATCAATTGCCTTTCTTAATTTATCCTGCTTTAAGATTGTTAAGGACCATGCAGGTCATCAGCCTTGTTACTGAAAGTAGAATATGGCTCAGAATCAGGATACCAAATGTGTAGTTAGTCCTCCAAATATTTCCCCCAGCAAGAGGACTGATGGAAAGTTATAGTAATTATTTTGATTAATGTTGTAATTAATTAAATGGGAAGGGTTAAGAACAATTTGTAGTAAACTCTTAGTTTGGTCCCCTTACAACTTCTTTCCTAAAAAATAATAATAATGTTGGATCCTCTTTAGAAGTCCCAATAACATTTTTGTGGGTCTCATATGTCCATCAAGCCTCTTTTTTCCTATCACAGAAACGGAACTGTTAAGTTTTATCATCCAAGCACCACATTACATTGAGGTATGACATTTTACCCATTTTTGGCAGGAAACAAAACAGTAATAAGCCACCAGTTAAAAAAAGGGACGGGGGAAAAAGAACATACACCAGAAAGTTCAGTCCCTATCTACTCATGAGTTATGATTGAGTCACCATCTCACCTGTTGTGGTGCTCAGCTTTCACTCTATGGGTTTAGTTGCTAAATATTGCTCAATCTTCATCAGCAAAACAACAGAAAAGGAGAAAGCAAGCTCACAGGGTAACCAGGGAAGCAAACTGTGGGTGTTTTCACCTTAAGGGAATGCTTAACATTAGTTTCAGGAGCTTGGCAACTTTTTCAGGTGCCAGATGTAAAACGAAAAACTCCTGAGATCTTCCAAGGTTGTTCAATCTCACCCAAATTTCAGGTGATTAACAAGATAAAACTTTGTGGGATTGCCTGTCTCTGATTCTATCTACACACCCCACCAGAACCATCAGGGTGGGCCTGCTCCAGGACAGGTACCATTTTTCCCAGCAGTATCCTCTTATTTATAGACCAAGGAGTCATACTTTCATTATCTGGGCTTGTTTGGAGATTCTAGCAATTCCCACCCCCCAAATTTAGATGGCCCTGACCTTGGTTTTTATGAGGTAAAAAAATAATAATAATACCTGGCTGTTCCTCCAGATGTTTGAGCTAGAAAGTCAAGTGTTGTGGGCAGCTATATATACTGTTTTAAAAAATAAATGAAATAAATAATTATAAGAGGTATAGGTATTCCCCCTGAATTTTCATGAACTTTCATGTGAGAACTCTGAATCAAGGAAATTTTGAAAAATTCACCAAATTTCAACCATTAAAACAATGATTTACTTTGGGAGTTCCATTAACACCATTAGGATACTGTGGGCATTATCAATTCCTAAGTAGGGCATGGAATAAGGTCTTGTAAAATCTTTGCAGAAAAGGTGAGGATTCTGAAGACAGACAGACAGACAGACAGACAGACAGACAGAAAGAAAGAAAGAAAGAAAGAAAGAAAGAAAGAAAGAAAGAAAGAAAGAAAGAAAGAAAGAAAGAAAGAAAGAAAGAAAGAAAGAAAGAAAGATGGCATTACTTCTCTTTCTAATGCTAATACTTTCTAATACTAATATAACGGGTTAGATAGATAGAGAGACAGACAGACAGACATATCTATATATAACTATATATAACTATATCTATAATTATAACTATATAACTATATATATAACTATAACTATAACTATAACTATAACTATAACTATAACTATAACTATAACTATAACTATATATATATATATATATATATATATATATATATATATATATATATATATATATATATATATATATGGTGGGTTGTTTTCCACGTCATTGTAGTTCTTTTAAAGTTGTAGCGGGCAGCAGAATCTCATCTGCCATCATCAGGCTTCTGTATTGTGTCCGTCTGTGGGTCAGACTTTTAAAAGTTGACCCACAGGCGATGCAGCAAGCCTGATGATGGCGATGAGATCTGCTGTGCTACAACAAAAGAACTTGCGTGGAAACGCAAGCCAACACCATACATGTAAGTACCCGCATGGCTAGGCCGTCTTTCAGGGTGACTTAATTCCCCCCTTGCATCTTCGGGCGGGTGGGCAGCGATGGCTTGGATGTTGACCTCGGCATTGGTGAGGCACTTCATATCGGGTCACGCAGGCAGCACCATATCCGGTGTGCAACAAAGTACTTCCTAACGGCAAGCCCCCCACCATTCCCCTATTTCGCATGTTTTAATATAGGCCTTAATTTGGGGGAGGGGCTTAATTTCATTTCATGCCTATAAAACATGCTGGGACTTCCTATTGGGGGAGGCCATATTGTTGGAGAAACAGGGTATATAACTATATATATATATATATATTTATATATATATAACCGAACACTTCAACAACAGAATAATCAGAGAAGCCATAGAGATAGAAAAACACCCACACAGCATGAATAAATGAGATGATACCTCCCGCCTACCAGCCATTTGGAAACCCGCCCTCATTAACAAACGAGTACCTAACATGAAGAATGACACCAGATCCACACCCACGAGGACCACACAAGATGCTACCACCACACTTCCACGTAGAAAGCATACTCACACCCACACAGAAGATGAGACACGACCATGGACCAGAAGCCGTACCGCAGCTGCATCACTACCTGCTTCAAACCCCTCCAACCCATACATGAAGCGAACTGATGCCCACCATGAAGATGTGGCACAACCACGAACGCAAAGCCAAACAACAGGATCACAGCTCACCAGCTCAAATCCCCCGGCAACTAAGACTAATCTGAGCACAACCAAGCCCCCACCTGAACAGAACACACCCCCAGCCAATCAGAACACAGCCAACTCCCCTACCAATCAGAACACAGCCAAACCCCCAACCAATGAGAACACACCCCACCCAATCAGAACACAGCCAAGCCCCCACCCAATCAAGTCATACCCCCACTAGCAGTTAAAAGGAAGAAGTAGCTGCAAGCTCACATTACTCCGAGAAGCACAAAGCCGAAGACACAAGCCTGAAGATGATGAATGAGACTTCATCGAAATGTCACCTAGATACTTCCAATTTTACGCAGGAGAAAACCCGAATCACCAAAGATCCACATACAAATACCCATGAAAACCTCAGAAAACTATATATAACTATATATAAACTATATATATATATATAACTATATAACTATATAACTATATATATATATATATATATATATATATATATATATATATATATATATATATATATATATATATATATATATATATATATAAAGTACCAGAAAACTTAATAAAACTATATATAACTATATATAATTTGTTTTCTGAGGTTTTCGTCGAAACGTCGCCAAAATACTTCCAATTTTACACGGGAGAAAACCCGAATAACCAAAGATCCACAACTATATATAACTATATATATGTAGGTCTAGGTGTGTTCGGGTCTTTTCCCATGTAAGATTAAGAGTATCTTGGTGACGTTTCGGTGAGATCCCACTCGCCATCCTCAGGCTGGTGCTTTCGGCTTCATGCCAGTGCAAGCACGAAGCCAAAAGCACCAGCCTGAGGATGGCAAGTGGGACTTCACCGAAACGTCGCCAAGATAGTCTTAATCTTACATGGGAAAAGACCCGAACACACCTAGACCTACATACCTGTACCTGTGAAATCTACAAAATCTATATATATATATATATATATATATATATATATATATATATATATATATATATATATATATATATATATATATATATTTGTTAAGTTTTCACAGGTATCTATCATCTATCTATCTATCTATCATCTATCTTCTATCTATCTATCTATCTATCTATCTATCTATCATCTATATATATGGTATTCAGCTTTGTTTGGGTATTTTCTCACGTCATTATAGTTGTGCTTTTAAAGTTGTAGCGACGTTTCGGCAGAATCTCATCTGCCATCATCAGGCTTCTGTATTGTGTTCATCTGTGAGTCAGGCTTTCACAGCCATTTCTGTTTTAAATTTGGTGCTAGCCTACTGCTGTGTTAGAATGTTTTTTTCTTCATCCTGATTGATTGAGAGTCTTGGTCTGTGTTTATTGGTCTTGGAGTTTGCTGTGTTCTGCTTGATTAGTGTTTCTAATATCTTCTGTCTGTTTTGTAGCATTTTTTGTCTTGATTGACTGGCAACATTGTGTTTCCTGTATTGGAGGCTTTTAGTGCGGCTTGACTTCGATTATGTCCTGCCCTACATAAGAGGTACTACAGACAAAATCAGTAAAATACTACACAGGCATCACATCAAGACTGCCTTCAAAACAGACAGAAATATAGCAGCCATTCTAAGAAACCCTAAAGATAAAATTGACCTGGAAAACCAAGGCATATATGAAGTCCCCTGCGCATCATGGCCTGCCACATACATCGGACAGACCAATAGAAGAATAAGTACCTGCCTGGATGAACACAAAAATGCAGTAAAAAAGCTGGAACACTTCCTCACTAGTCCAACACATGAAAGCCACAGGTCACAGCATCGACTTCAATGGCACCAAAACCCTAGCCACTATAGAAAACCCCAGCTACAGAATTATCAGAGAAACCATAGAGATTGAAAAAAGACCTGGAAGCATGAATAAAAGAGATGACTCCACCAGACTGTCAATTATCTGGAAGCCTGCACTCACAAACAAAAAAATCTCCACTCCACAAGCCAAGCAAACACCTGGGCACAAACAGACCCCCCGATACCTCCAGCTCAAACACACCCCAACCAGGCACCCAGATAAAACCTAGCTTCCTAATAAATGATAGCCATCCATTTACTCGAAGCCAAGCCGCACTAAAAGCCTCCAATACAGGAAACACAATGTTGCCAGTCAATCAAGACAAAAAAGGGGCTGTGTGGTGACCTTGTGAGTTTTATTGCTGTGGTATCCTTGGTCTTGTGCTGTGATTTCCTGGGTCGTTTGCTGTGTTGCAACTTCTTGAGTTCTTGTGGTGTAATTTCCTGAGTTTTCTGATGTGATATCCTGAGCGGGTGGCTGTGATGTAGCATTCTGGGTTTTGGTCTGGCTTTGAGTTTGGGGTCTGGGTCTGTGTTCTTGGCGTATGTCAGCTTGTTTGGTTTTGGGGTCAGGGGGTGCAACAGCTGGCGAAGCAGCCGTGGTCTGGTTTCTGGATGGTGGTTGTCCTTCGTTTATAGGGTGGGTTTGGGCCTGGGTCTGATGAGGGGGATTGGCGGTGGTGTCCCATGTTGTTTTGGGTCTGGTGTTGGTTTTCGTGGCTGGGACTCGAAGTCCGAAGAGCCACCATCTTATGTGACCTCACATTCCTATGCAATTGCCAAGACAAAAATGTGATCCCCACATGCTTCCAACTCAAATTCCATTCCAAAACCTCAGCCACTGAAAGGATCCTGAAAAGAATGGAATTAGCCCTAATCAGAAATGAACTCCACAAGAAAAGATTCCTACTAGACCAAACCAACAGAGATCTACTCACACTCCATCTCAAACTCAGCAACAAAATCCACCCAGCACTCTGGGACAAATCCAAACAACTAGCCTTCTGGAGAGCCGAAACAGAAACCTCCCACAAGACAGACACACACACCAGGAAACTCCACAGACTAGAGAAACGCCAGAAACCCAACCCTTCCCCACAACAACACATCAAACAAACAGTACACAACATGTCAGACAGAACCCTCACCATAGCAGAAACCAATGTCCTTTCCAAAGGATTCAACTTTGCAGTCGTCCCCAAATGCATCCCCACTGAAAACATTATATGCGGAGTTGAAACTAGCCTAACCAAAATCAACCCAGTTGCAGCCAACAAAATCAGACTTGAAGTCACCAATGTCCTCTGCTCCTGAGGAAAGACAGCAACATAGTCATTCTCCCAGCAGACAAAGGCAACACCACAGTAGTAATGAACACATCGGACTACCACTCCAAACTATCCAACCTACTTCAAGACCCCACTTACAGACCTCTAAATACTGACCCCACCACCTACCTAGAAAAAACCACCAAATCCAAAATAAAAGCGTCTCCCATCAGTGAAGAGATCCAGCAGAGAATCATCCCCAGAGAAAAATCATCCAGATGCCCTAAGCTCTATGGCCTCCCCAAGATACACAAAGAAGGAATACCACTCAGACCCATAGTCAGCTCCATAGGCTCACCTCTACAGAATCTTGCCAAATTTCTCGCCAAACAACTCCAGCCCTACACAGAATCCATCACCTCACACGTACAAAACTCCTTTCACTTCATATAAACAATAAAGAAACAAAACCTACAACCCAGCGACCTACTCGTGAGCTTCGATGTCGTATCCCTCTTCACCCAAGTACCCATCAAAGAAGCCCTGACAGCCATCCAAAACAAATACAACCCCCCTAAACACATCCTAGATCTGATCAACCAGTGCCTAACCAACACATACTTCTTCTACAATGGACAAAGATACAAACAGATGGAAGGAGCACCCATGGGATCACCCCTCTCACCCATCATCGCTAACCTATACATGGAACACTTTGAAACCAATTCTCTAGACAAATCCGAACACAAACCCAAACTCTGGCTCAGATATGTAGATGACACTTTCGTAATTTGGCCACACGGGAAAGAAAAACTGGACAACTTCCTCACACATCTTAACAACCTACACCCCAAAATACAATACACCATGGAAACAGAAACCAACAACCAACTTCCCTTCCTGGACGTCCTAATTTACAAAAAAACCAATGGCTCCCTAGGACACACCATCTACCAGAAAAAAACACACACCAATCGCTACCTAAATGCACAATCCCATCACCACCCTGCACAGATCAACTCCGTAGCCAAGATCCTCATCTCCAGAACCAAACACCTAGCTGACAAAGACCGCCTGAGAACAGAACTACACACCCTCACTAATATATTAATTTCCAACGGATTCCAAAGAAACACAATTACCAACCTAATCTGAAGAGAGATACCCAAAAAAAACCAAGACACAGAACAAGACAACAGTATCCACTCCTCCCCTATATCAAAGGCACCACAGACAAAATCAGCAAAATTCTCCACAAACACAATATCAGGACAGCCTTTGGCATTGACCAAAAAATAGCCCACATCCTAAAAAACCCCAAAGACAAGATCCAGCTAGAAAACCAAGGAGTTTATGAAATACCATGCAACAATTGCCCAGCCACAAACATTTACAAACCAACAGGAGAATAAATGCACGCATCACAGAACACAAAAACGCAGTCAGAAAAGAAGAAAATACTTCCTCCCTCTTCCAGCACCTTAAAGCCACAGGACATGAAATTAATTTCGAAGGAACCAAATTAATATCTAACACTGAACACTCCAGCAAGAGAATAATCAAGGAAGCCATTGAAATAGAGAAACACCCCCCGAACATGAATAAACGGGACGATACCTCCCACCGACCAGACATCTGGAAACTAGCCCTCACCAGCAAATGAGTCCCAGCCACGAAAACCAACACCAGACCCAAAATAACATGGGACACCACCGCCAATCCCCCTCATCAGACCCAGGCCCAAACCTATCCTATAAA
This sequence comes from Notechis scutatus, assembly GCF_049901735.1. Taxonomy (NCBI): domain Eukaryota; kingdom Metazoa; phylum Chordata; class Lepidosauria; order Squamata; family Elapidae; genus Notechis; species Notechis scutatus. The sequence goes on along the minus strand of NC_142010.1, from coordinate 156,122,744 downwards.
GGAAGGACAACTACCATCCAGAAACCAGACCACGGCTGCTTCGCCAGCTGTCGCAACCCCCGACCCCAATACCAAACAAGCTGACATACACCAAGAACACAGACCCAGACCCCAAACTCAAAGCCAGACCAAAACCCAGAATGCTACATCACAGCCACCCGCTCAGGATATCACATCAGAAAACTCAGGAAATTACACCACAAGAACTCAAGAAGTCACAACACAGCAAATGACCCAGGAAATCACAGCACAAGACCAAGGATACCACAGCAATAAAACTCACAAGGTCACCACACAACCCATTACCCAAGCCGTTACAACACAGGAGGCTAATGGAAAAGAGATCAAAACACAAACGACTGAAGAGATTAAAGCACAAGATCCAGGATATCTCCACAACAAAACTCACAAGGCCATCACACAGCCCATTATACCAACATCAATTCCATCAACCAATCAAGAGGCAGCAGCACAGCCAACCAGCCCCCCCCCACCAGCCCCCCCACCAGTATTTATAGAGAGACGGCAGCTCCGAACACACACTGCTTGCACTGGCACGAAGCCGAAAGCACCAGCCTGAGGATGGTGAGTGGGACCTCGCCGAAACGTCGCCAAGATCGTCTTAATCTTACATGGGAAAAGACCCGAACACACCTAGACCTACATACCTGTACCCGTGAAAATCTACGAAAACATTATAGATACCCTGTTTCTCCAACAATACGGCCTCCCCCAATAGGAAGTCCCAGCATGTTTTATAGGCATGAAATGAAAGTAAGCCCCTCCCCCAAAATTAAGGCCTATATTAAAACTTGCGAAATGGGGGGAATGGTGGGGGGGCTTGCCGTTAGGAAGTACTTTTGTTGCACACCCGGATATGGTGCTACCTGCGTTGACCCCGATACGAAATGCCCCACCAATGCCGAGGTCAACATTCAAGCTGTCTCCGCCCGCCCGAAGATGCAAGGGGGGGGGAATTAAGTCACCCCCGAAAAGACGGCCTAGCCATTTTTTCGGGGTTCAAAAAAAAATAAGACCCGGACTTATTATATGAGAAACACGGTATATAGTTGTATAATGTCACTTGAACCTTGACTACAAAAAACAACATTGATCTACCTTTCATTATATCAATAAAAAGCCAACTCAAAAGCAGTGAATAAATACATCTCTTCTATCTAGATTTTAAGCCTAGTGTAGCAATATCTTTCTATCTTTGCCTACATTCTATGTTTGATAAATCCAAAGTTCTTCATAAACTGATAAATGTCATACTTTTAGTATCTGTTCAACACAATATTAATATTTTTAAAACGTATTTCTCTATTCCAAATAAAATAAACAATATTAAAGTAAAATGGGACAGTCATAAAACAGGTCAAATCATGTGTGCCCAACGTTTGCAGTGATAAAAGGTTGTCAGTCTTTCTTAAGCATCTATTGAAGCTTCCAAAGAACTTGGAAAAGGAATTTCTTGTGAATAATCTCATTTTAATACAATATTTCTAATAATTTGTTAGAAATATTTTTAACATTGATTTAATAAAACTGGTCACTTCAACTCTTTATTCCAATTTTCTTGCAAATTAGCAATATCTTCTGGATGATATGCTCCCACAGTGGGCTAATTGAGGTTGAAATCTTCTAGAACACTTTTTAATCATGAGAGTGAATAAGGAATTTTAGACACTGCTTTACGCATCAGGTCCAAACTATAAATTCAAAAGAAGCTTTAATTGAATATACTGCCATTCAGCAATTTTAAACAACCCAGTTATTTTGGCAATTCATCAAATGCTTTGCAACTCATTAGCAATACAGAAAGCTGATCTAAAGCAAATATCATCATCCGCCCAAGGGCTCTACTGCCCTGCAATTCCCAATTTTGAATTATCCCAGTTTCTACCTTTCATGTGTTCAAGCATCTAATTGAAACTTCCAAAATCCTCCAAAATTTTGCAGTACAGAATATAGGAATTTTTAACTATGTTATTCTCTGGTAATGTTTTGATATATTTAAAATAATTCAAGCAATATGTTATATATTTGTTTTACAAATTTCCAAATGTACTTTAGATCCTGATGAAAGTGTACTGGACTTGTTCCACTTGATTGGATAATCTGATAGTTTATCAAACTCTTATACAGTATTCACAATGAAGTTAGGAAACAATGATAATTAATCAACGAGATCCAAAAAGCATTCTTAATTCAATTTTTACAGCTGCATGTTTAGCCCTTTCATCTACATGTTTAGCCCTTTCAAAATATTTTTGTATTTCCATCAAAATCACTCTGTTCTTTCTTTGTGCTTTTAATCTTAAAACTTTTTCTTTTTGACTGCTCTCTTGGATTAGGTTTTTTTTTTACTAAACCAGTATAAAACGTGAAAATGTTTAAATAAATATCCAATATTTTTCCCCTGGACTGATTTCATTCAGAATGTTCCTCATTTCTCGCCCCGAATTCATCTTCTTCCATTATCTCAGTTCAGTTGATTCAACCTAGGAAATCCAACTTTCATTTGCAAAAACAATTAAAACCAGTTAAGACATCATTTCATACTTTACATGAATTTTAGCCTATTCATTCAAGACTGAACACTTTCACTTCCCTGTATACATTCATCAACTTCACAAGATCTGACCACTGTCATTCAAAATTGCATCCTTCCTCTTTCTATTACTTTCACAGATGTGCAACAATGAGTATTGTTTCTTTTAATCAGTTAATTTAACTATTACACTGCAGCAACATCCATTCCATCCCTATCTCAGTCATTTCCGATAATGACTGATGACATACTTGGAAACTACAGCTGCAGTAAGAACAGACAGCCTGGACAGTAATGGGTATATTCTAATTACTTGGGTGATACTATTGTTTCAGAGATGTATCAATTAGCAGTTGGCTTCCAGGTGTGATTCAGCACATTGAGGTGTGACTCTTGGCTGTACATAGTTCTGTAGCTGGTTATCTGGAGGACCATTTCCTCCTGCATTCATCAGTCCATCCAACAAGATAAATAGGGCCAAATCCCTCCAGGTCCAATCCCTATAGGAGTGCTTGGGGCTTCTGAAGTAGCCATTTTAAATAGGTACTCTAACTCTTCAGAAGTTCTTCCTAGCAGAGATATGGCCATCTTTCTTCCTTTTGACTTTAGGAAAATTGTGAAGATCTACTTGTTCCCTCTCGCACAGGAGATGCGTTATAATGGGAAGTAACATTCATGGATGCGTAGCGCCTCAATTTCTTTCTTTTTTATTCTTTTTAAATATGTATTTCACATTTGGGGGACATAGCTGCCCAGAGCCTTCAAAAATGGGTGGCAAACAAGTACAGTGAATGGATGGATGGATGGATGAATGAATGCATGAATGAATTTTTTAGTTCTGAAAGCTGCCTGCTTTTATTTTGCTGTGATGGAATCACCACTGACGGTGGTATCTGATGTATTGTGCTGAGAATCAGAGAGAATCCATGCCTATTAATGGAGTCAAACTGCTCAGAGAAAAAAGAAAAAAGAACATTGACAAGGTCTTGGATCAAAAACGTGATTAAATCATACCATATTCAAACACAAATCCAGAGGGACATAGTTAAACTGTCATGGAACATTTCTGACTTGGAAACAAGCAGAAGTTGTATAATACCTGTCTCCCACCCGCCGTCTCTGAAGTATATTTCTTTGTTCACACCATCAACACTATCCAAAAACATGTTGACAGACCAAACAACTGCATAAAAGAAGCCAAAAAGATTCCTGACATTGCCCTAGAGATGCTGCAGTGCAAATCTTGATTTACAAGGCAGATAAGACCTCATCTGGCTTTAAACATAATTATCAGTATTTACAGATTTCCAGGGATGCCATCTCACTGGACACTTTGTCAAGGTGTGATTAACAACAGAGTAATGTACAACAGAGGAAGCTGGAAAGATTAGAGGCTCTGAATTTTCTCCCTACTGTTACACTTACCCAAAAACTACTGTATTAGATCACTGCTGAATCCCTTGATTCACTGGTGGGCTTGTGGCCAGATTACACTTTCCACTAAACATGCTATAATTCAGTGAAAGAGAAGGAGAAGGAGAAAATATGTATTATCTCACCTGGAATTTTGAATTGCGTCTTTATATGCCTACATATTTTTCTTTTTATAAAGTTTGCTTATGATAGTGCATTGTTGTGACCTAAACTACAACACTGTTCAGAACCAGAGAGGTTTCTCTCAAAACATTTGCCTCTTAGAAGGACCCAACTGGTAGATTGTCATCCAGTTGAGTTTTCGGATCAGTAATGTTAATTCAGGAAATAATAGATTTCAGTCAAGCTTAGCCTAACTTGAACAGCCTTTGCTGTTTGGAATCTCAGTCCTTTCCTAATAAATATTAAAAATGGATGTTAATCAAGTGTATAGGACTCTGACGCACAGCTTTTCTGTAACTAAACTGGGGCAGTTCCATCACAGTACTCTCCACTTTAAATCAGAGGATATGAATAAGTATCACAATTTATTTTGGAGCATATTTTGGGGGGGGGATTTGATGGCTAGAGAATGCTTATCCAGCATTTTTTTTCCAACTCCCCATATTTTGCAATGGTTATCTTGGGCAGTATTTAAGCCTAAGTGCTATTACTATTATCTGCTAACTCAAGATATTTTAACTGATTTACCACCTTCCATTTTAAATGAGTATTCCAGTGGTCCTCAACCTTTTTTTCTTGAAGGACCCCCTTTAAATACCTTTTATGGCCACAAACCACCAAGACTTAACTCAAGATTTCAATCATAACATTTCTTTAGCCTTTGAAGACCCTCTGTGACTACATTGTGGCCCTCAAGGGGTCCGTGGGCCACAGGTTGAGAATCATTTATACACTGTTGTATAAGTGTCTTAATTGGGAGATTAAGGGGGAAATTAGTTTATATTGATTATTATGAACTACAGTATTTTTTTTTATGGCAGAAGAAAAAGCAGTGCCTCCCTCTAGAGTTGGGGCCCAGCAAATCAGATAAATCTAATAGCGAGTGCAAAAATCCTACTCTTTATGACATAGAGTCATAGACTACAATACTACTGCTATCATTGGAAGGTGCCCTCTGCTGGCCTGTTTTGGAGAGCTTGAGTGGTGACAGTTGTCATCGCAGACTTGCATTGAAGGTTTGTAAACATCACCACAGGACCTGGATTACTCTAAGTCATAGAGTACATCAGAGAGAAAGCTAGAGATTCACTCTCCAACTTTTGAGCGATAAGCAAAGTTTCAAAGCCTCGGAGGGTATATCTTCTAGAGGCCTGCTCAACCACATCCCATAACAGTCAAAACAAGAATCCCTCCACACAATTCCTCCTGCGTCTAACTGCATCCATTGCACACACACACACACACACACACACACACACACACACAGAAAGAGCCTTGCTGATTCAGTCCTTTGGAATGCATCCCGTCTGGGTGTGTGGGAGTGTTGGGTGCCATGCCAGCCCCAAAGATCCTGGCATCTGGTAAGAGTAATTACCTAGAAAGGGCATCTCTTGCTTTTGGAGCTGTTAGGACAAGGGTGCCTGCCAATATGCAGGGTTTGTTGTGCACACATGCGCTTGTTCCTTCAGAAGGAAACAAAGTCTCATTCTCAGTCTATGCCTTTTAAGTTTTTTCTCCCCTGGATTGCTTCTCCTCAGCAAAGACCATTTACATGCAGGTTAAAAAAAAAACACCACAGGGCCCAGTGCAAAAAAAATTTTTAATCGCCGATTTAAAAAATATTTTTTTAATTTACTGCCTACATTATCCACTGTGAAAACTGTTCATGCCTTCTTACAGTTGCTTCCTGTTTTTTAAACAGCAGCTACTGAGCCTGCAGGGAGATTCTCATCTTATCCTAAAACAGCTAAATCTGCTCTAGGAACTTTGGCAGGAGGATTTTGTCAATAATGTCCAAGGAAATAGTGCATGGTCTCCTCTAGCTGTGGCTTATTGATTCCAGAAAACTTTTTTAAAAAAAATATTAAATTAGGATTTAATTTTTAAGGCCCTATTCTCTATTCTTTATTATCTTCAGCATACCCTTCTCCTATTATTTTTTTATTTTTTGTATTCTATTATATGTTTGCTTTAGTTTAAATATTGCTTTCCACTACTTTACCTGAAATAGAGCATGGAATTAACCCCAGATGGTTTTTAGATTGGAGTTGAATTAGTTACTTTGGGATGTAGAGGCCGGTTCCAGGACATATTTATATATTCTAGCTAAGCAGATCAGCAATTTCACATTTGATTTCCTTAAAACATCTGAATGGCTGTCATCTGGTTTTGGTAAATGGTTTCATTTGGCTAACATCATTTCAAAGTTTCATCTGTTGTCACCTCCCTGTGCCTCAGTTCCATCTCTCCCTCTTGAAAATATCAGTTCAGAAATGACCTACAAAGCCATCTTCTGTAGTGAATGGAAAAACAAAACACTCTATGACTCTGAAGCTGCACTTGAACAAGAGTCAGTAGGCTCATTTGCCAAATAGCAACAACTTCCAAGGGGTTGAGCGTTGCTTTGGGATTTATGAGAAACCCCCAAGTGGAAGTGCCTTTACCCCTGTAAAATCTTTGTGGTTTCATTAAAAAAAAGAGGTGCTTGAGGAGGGGAGGAGAGAGAAGAGAAGAGAAGAGAGGGGAGGAGAGGAGAGGAGAGGAGAGAAGAGATTTGACAATGGCATATTGTTGATAAGTGAGTGAGCAAAGTGTTCTATTTTTCAATAAGGAACTTGAAGCATCCTTAATCATGCCTTTGCCCTTAGCATTCTGTGAATCTCTATTTATTTGCCCAACAATGTTCATTTTTAGCCCTATAACTATGTAAACTCATCATCTGACAATGAGGGAATGACATGTAAACTGGATTCTTTGGGCTGCTGCTTAAAACACATGAGGAAAAGTAAAGAGACTGAGGAAAACCTGATTCCTCAGTCCTAATTTTAACTGAATAATTCATCCCCTTCCCTGAAGGTTTCTAACATCTATGGAATGGGAAGCTCCAAGAGAATCTAGGTGGTGAAACAGATGACTTTGTCCTTGCACAGAAGAATGATCTCTGATTTGGTATTAACCCAGAACAAATTCTACTCAGATGAGGCAATGTAGCCAAAATACAAATTGATAATTGTTTCCATGTCTCATTCCTCAGAAATCAGGATGTGTACTTTGTCTTTCTCTTATCTATGGGCCTCACCTTGTTTAACTTTACTTTTCTCTAGTGCAGTAAGGAAATGGGGCAAAGCAATGGCATTTCATCTGTCCTGGGGTTACTGATAAGAACAGCAAGGCTTCTGCCCTTACACTACTTTACTTTGCGACGTGAGTGGGAGCAACTATCACGTATCTTGATTTCGCTGACACCATTCGTCACCTGTAAAATCGAGATCTCAAGTAGGGCTAAAGTATGATTGAGCAGAAAATCTGATAGGAAATACAATGTTTGTTGAATGTCCAATTCTCCTTCCAATTTTTTGCTTTGTTTTTGTTTTAGGATCCGCATGGACGTCCCAACTTTGATGCAATCATTTGCATTGGCTTCCGAGAGAAGGAGAAGGATAGAGGGAGGATGAATGACCTGATTTGCCAGGGCAAAACAACGCTCTGTGTCTTTTTTCTTGTAATGTGGATTGGGAGGCTACAAGGAAGATCAAGCTCAGTGTCCTTGCATGGCATAGGCAGATGGGCGTTCTCATAAATTTGCCCTTCAATATCTAAGTTAGCACCTAACCTATTGGTAGCCTGTAGGTTAATAGGACCAGAGGAAATGCAGATAATGGCCTTGTGAGAGACATTCTTAATAAAATATTGTATGTCACTGGAGATAATGGTATCCTTAGGGAGGAGATGATACATTCAACAACATTCCTGTGAATGTACATATATTTTTATTTATTTCAAATTATACGTCACTCCATTTCCAAAGCCACAGAGTAAACAAACATATAGTTCAAAAATTTCCTGCCTCCATTCAGAAGTACATGAATTTACTAATCCCTAAATGGAAATGGGTGTTGCAATTTATTTCATCACTTACAATAGCACTGAATCATCACTGAGTTATGATAGATCTACCCAAAAGTTCCAGTCCAGTTTAAGTTGGGAGCCTTTGTCTCAAGCTCAACAATGGAACAAGTTAGCAACAACAACTTTTTCTGAAGTTCAAAGGGACACGATACAACAAAGAGGGCTTCCAAACCTATTGGAAGGCTGATGTATTTTTTTAAAAAATGTTTTCAAATCAGCGTTGCACTGGGTGACTGCCTGGACAAGGTCCTGCAGGTATTTTTTGGCAAGATTTCAGAAGAGGTTTGCCTAGGCTGAGAAAAAGTGACTGACCCAAGATCATCCACGTGGCTTTGTGCTTAAAGTGAGACTAGAACTCACAGTCTCCTGGTTTCTAGCCTGACCCCAATACACCAAACTGGATCTTGATGGAAATATATTGTACTTACAAATATTGTCCACACCTAAAAGTCTTATTTCCAACTTAGAGCTTGAGGGAAATTGATTGCGAATGCTTGGCTTATGAAGTTAGCAAGAACCTCTAAGTCTTGAACAATCCATTTTGTTTAGCGGTGCAAGATTTGGGGAAATGCACAGAATCTAGAAACTGCTTCTGTTTCTGTTATATTATGCTGAACACAAATAAGAAAGTAGAATAAAATGAGGTCTTTGGCTCAGATAGAATATCATAGGAAGTCTCCACGCTTTTTCCACCCTCTTATTAGCAGTAGACACCGATTTACGAGGTTCTTTCTGTGTTACTGGCAACAGCTTGTGAAGAGGCAGGCCATAAATATTCTTATGAGCACTTCCTTCCTCTTCCGATGAAGGCTCAGCCAATAAAGGACCTCTGGGTGTCCAAGTATAAGGCTGACTATTCTTGTCCCTTCTCCTCAAGCTTGTGAACAGCATCTTGGTGGTCTCGGGCATGTTTCACATTTTACTGGAATTGGACTCCAAGACAAAACAGTGAGCATTTGTGTCCTTATTAATGGCAGTGCCTCTCACACACCCCAGTTACGAGCTTCACAGTAAACTAAAAAGCACCGACTTTTTAGATTACTGAGTGCCAGCTGTTCTTTAGCTGGGAGGGGGTAACTGTCTTTTGAAGAATTTGTGCTCAGCATTTGTGCTGACTCCAACAACTAAGGGCTAGCCCCAATGAGGAAACACTTGCTCACTCTATCCCCAGTTTTAGAGAATTCTAAAAGTTATTGTTTCCTGTGTCTCTGGGGGCCCCTGGACAGGATCCTTTGTATGTGAGAGACCAGTAGAGAAGGGGAGGCACTCATCCTGGGCCTACAGATGGAAGGGAACCCATGCAATATGACTTCATGTTTGAAACAATCAGATATATGGACCTTTATTCAACTAATCAATTAAAATATAACATGTGAACATGTGCACAAACAGTATTTGGAGTTTTGACTAGGCAACTCCAAAACCAGGCCTCTGAGGACCGAGCATTCTGTAGAAGTCTGGAATAATTCATTTATCCTCTGGATTCCACCAAGAGGGCATTGCAATGGTGGTCCCACAGTTTTCCAATAGCCCTTTGAAGTGGAATCAGTTTGGGTCCTCTTGGACATTATATTCCAACAGGCTGGCAATAGCTGGATACTACAACTACTTGCTGCTAATTGCTGGTATAGCTGGTGCAGAGGAGAAATGAAAGGTTCTGGAACTCTTTGGAATATTCTATTGCCAGAACATTACTATATACGTTGTATATCTCTATTTTCCTTATACATTCCCATTTACTGGGTAATTGACTTTGATGGGGTGGGGAGGGAAATCAGTGCCGAGAACTGATTCATTTCATGAGAATGAAGCGATAAAGGGATAACAAGAACACGGGGGATTTGGGGAAGGGGTTCAAATGGACTTTTTGATACTAAACTTTTCAGAATCTCAGCAAGATCCCAGCCCTTGGCTGCAAAGATATTTACACAGGGATGGGATCAGACCGGTATAACTACCAGTTCTGTTGTTCTGCATCATGCGCGCATGCGTGAGTCGCACGAGTGCAATTTACGACCTGCTGAGCTGCCCGGACAGTTGAGCAGCGCTGCGTGCAAGTGCGCAGCGGTTGGAAAAGCCCTTTTTTCCTGCTTTTCCAACCGCAGCTGTGTCGCACAAAGCAGCTGCGGTTGAAAAAGCAGGAAATAAAGGAAAGGTAAGAGCCCGGGTGGGCGGGTGCGCCCAAACATCAGTAGACACAGAACCGGTTCTGTGTCTGCTGCTCTTCAGAGTTACCGGTTCTGTAGAGCCGGACAGAACCTGTAGAATCCCACCCCTGTATTTACAATCAGGGAAACCAGGAAATGCTGGCTAAAACCATGGAATCTGGAATGGTTGTATAGCCTTACATGCAGTGAACAAATATGTGGAATATTGTCAGACAGATGATCATTGTTCCCTAAAAAGGAGATGCCATGTTACAGCTATAGTTCTATTTATAGACAATTCCTAATTTTAAAACCAAATCAGAGAGAACCTTATGCTTTTTATTACAGATATCCACTGCTTCTTATTTTTTCTAAACCAGCTTAGCTGGCTGAGGAATTCTGGGAGTTGAAGTCCACAAGTCTTAAAGTGGCCAAGTTTGGGGACCTCTGTTTTAGGCTGATGTCTGGTGGGAATGTAAAGTCTGTTATGGTGATGTGGTTCCAAGTGATGGACCGAGGAGCAATGAAGACCTCTACAGGGAGGGGAGATGGTTTCATCTGTTTTTAATATTTGTTCTTCTGACTACTCTTGATGGGCTGTTGTTTATCATTTAAACACATACATTGTGTTTTAGAGTTTATAAACAATAGCAGTATGCAAAGCTTAGGTTCATTAATTTGTTCTGAAACAAATTTTGTTTAATCCATTTTTCAAACTGGTTCAAAGATTAAGATCAAATCAAAACTGCAGACCTCAACATTGATTTAATAATTCATAAGGTGTTTTGCATATGAAAAGAAACCTTCCTTTAATTGATTCAGAAAAATCATATTGGCTTCGGTTAAATTTCAAATCAAAATGTGAAACTGACTTAATTTTCTCATCAGGTTGAATTGCCAAACCAGAACTGGCAGTTCAAATCAGATCAAAACCTAATGGAAAAGACCATCATCTAAGAGAACATCCTGCTGCTAAAACATAAGAGGAAAATTTCTATGATAGCAGTAGGCCTTTTAATCTGGTTCATAGTCTTGCTGGCTTCTGTCATGCCATCTAAGAGGCTTCATGTTGTCTGAAACATAACAGTTGCAGAGAGCTAATCTTCCAACTAGCACATTATATATTCCAGACTTGAAAGTTCTAGTCTTTAGTTTCCCTCCTACTCTTATTGGATCAGCTGTTCTCAAGCTTTTCACCAAGCATGAGCCACAAATGGAATTTATCTGGCCTTGAAAATATATATCCACTACAAACCTCAAAGGCCCTTTTTGCCTTCCAAGAATTGGTAAGGAAATTAGGACAATATCCCAAATGCTACGTCTCACAACTTTCATTGCTTGCCACAGCACTTCAGAGTTTAGAAGTCACCAGGGGTGGGATTCTACACCTATTCTCTAGAATGAGTTGTTAACATTCTAAGCAGTTCGGAGAACCGGTTGTTAGAAGAAATTACTGGCCTAATCCTGTAAGGAAGGCAGGAAGGAAACATTCTGGTGTTGCTTACAGAAACTGTCTCTCCGTTAACCCTTATTACATTCTTGGCAGGACTAGACTTCCTGTCTCTGGAACTTCTCTGGAGTTTTTTTCCCCTCCTTTGCTGGTACTTTGCTTGTGTGGAGGGACCATTCAAAGTTACAATGCCACTGAAAAAAGTGACTTATGACCATTTTTCACACTTAGGACTGTTGCAGCATCCCCACAGTCATGAGAGGCCAGGTGAGGAGATGCGTGCCTTGATGTGAATGATATTGAGTTGGCCACACCCAGTCAATAACATGACCACCAAGCCACGCCCACCAACTAAGCCACACCCACAGAACCGGCTGTTAAAATATTTGAATCCCACCCCTGGAAGTCACCCATTTCACATCTATACCTTTTGCTCATTTATCAGACACACAAAATATGGATTCCAAACCATCAGTCTACCACCAGTGATCCAGTTTTTTCTCTCTGTAAAGTGCAATGTATGGCCTCAAACTAAGGATCCTGACTCTCTGCCAAGGAAGAAATAACAAGGCAGCTCACGAGAGAACAGCTTTTTACAAGCCTGTATTTATAGTAAAGCAAACAGGGACTCTAAATCAGTGCTGACTCATAATGGCGGCCCACAGCCCAAACCATGTAAATGTGATATTCACTACATAATCAAGGGAGCCCATGATTGTTCCAAGTCCTGTTGGCATCTTCATCTTCATCAGCATCTTCATCTAATCTGCTTCCCACATTCAGCCTTGGAGATGTTATATGTGACAAGAAGATGAAACCAGAATTTGGGAAGATCTAAGAGTATGCATGCATGTTGACACATGCCAGTTTTTGAAAGGCTGGTATGGATTAGAGATGTGCCAGTCTCACTCTTTCCCTCCCCACACCCAATGCCCCATTTCTGAAACGTAGAAGTTTGTTTTGCCCTGATGAAAAGTTATTGGCTAACAACGAAGCTTTCACAGGCTCAGAAGCTAATTTTTGTTTTCAGGAAAGAGAGTGCGGCCGCCACACTTCTCAGTGATGATCATGGCCCTTCTAACCCTCTATTTATGCATGTGAGCTTGAAATCTTGCATATATTATGACCGGAGCACTGATTCACTACTCTTTCTATGCACATGCCATGTCCTTCCTAAAATATATAACCAATCCCACCCACTTTCCTGTAATTCTTTCCTACGTGTCAAAGGAGGAGAGTACTGTGTCCCTTCTCTTGCAAGCAGTGCTAAATTCTATGGACTCCATTTTCATCAGAGAAGTTGAGAATAAGGCAGGGAGTCACAGCAGTCCACCATCAAGTTTTGGGGGTGATGTAATCTTTGGAGTTTTCCCAGAAAGTGGAAATCTACCTCCTTCCATGATCCAGTTCTAATAAAAAGTGACTTTTTCCTGTATTCATATTTCACTGGTCAGTTGAAATAAAACTTCCAGTGAGAACAATCAACCAATGGAACAGCTTTGCCCTCAGAAGTTGTGGGAGCGCCATCACTTGAGACTTTCAAGAAGAGATTAGACTGCCATTTGTCAGAAATGGTGTAGGGTCTCCCACTTGGGTGAGAGGTTGGACTAGATGACCTACAAGGTCCCTTCCAACTCCGATTATCTGTTATCTGTTATCAGTTCCCCTTCATCTCTGCTGTTTTATGAGCCATCAAAGCATAAACAGAACCAACAGCTCCCCCGCTACTCTTCCTCGGGCTGCAACAAGTAGTCCATCAGAGGTAGACTGATAGCTCTACTCATGGAAATCTCCGATTCAAAAATGCAGTGCTGAAATAGAAGCCCTGGTATCCCAGGCTTTAAATCAACAGCCCTTTGTAAACACAAAAACCACACATATTGGTTTGATTAGACAAAAGTCAAGGATAATACTTCTCTTTAAGTAAACCTAACATCTGCATTGTACTAACCAATCAGATGACAGGACTGCAACCCATTTTGCAGTCTATTGAGTAGCGATCAATCAATTTTTTTTCCATATAAGCTGATTCAAAAACCTATTTTTTTTTCCATCTCAGAGCCCAACTGTCTCAAGCATTGACTTCTGGGGGCATTGTGGATGAAAATAATTTCCTGGTAACTTCAAATCTCCTAGAACACTTCCTGCCCCATGGAAGGTACCAGGTGGAAGTTTGCTGTAAAGTATACATTCTAATCCCATGGAAGCTCCAGGTTTGTAGTCACTGAATGAACCTTGAGGTAAAGGGAAGAATCCAAATGAACTCAGTGATAGGCATCAGAAATGAAGGACCATCTCTGGGCCTGACTTTTAAATCCCAAATTGCATGTAGGTGCTGCAGAAGGTGTCTTCTTCCCCTACTCCCTGTTTCCTTTGCTGTCATTATCCATCTTTCTTTTTCCTGAATCCTGGATCATTTTGGGCACTGTAGCTAAGCTCGGCTTCTGTTCCCCAGAGGCCTAAGTTGATGTAGAATTTAGTACACAGGCCTTTTGATATAAAAATATGGCTTGGATCTGTCCCTCTTTCACATGTAAAATAATGTGACTGGAAGACTTGAAGCAACCAGCTGTTGGAAGTGTACCATGTGCATGTGAGAAGGTGGGAAATCCAGAGACAAACGGTGTCATGTGCCCTTGATTGCTGTGGGTTTGGGCCTGTGTATCTGAATACTGTGTGTACATCTCAGATCAGAAGCAGGCATGCACTTCGCTTTAACTAATTCCAAATGCATGTGCTACAACTGTTGGAGGCACTTAAGAGAAAATGTGGTTTCCTCTGCTTTTGCCTTTTTCAAAAAAAAAAAATATTTTATTTTTACCTTCGGCTTTTATCATTAGTGGAGCAACAGGAAGGGAGCCTTTGGGAGCCACCCAGTTATTTGGGGAAGGGACACAGCTGGACTGGCTGCACTGCCTGTGATGTCTAGATAGAACCCTGGAAGCCTCTGTAGGCCTCCTCTGTCACCCACCAGATCAGGCATATTTTTTAGAAATCAAGTATCATCCAGTATTACACACCGAAGTTGAAAGTCTTCTCCAGTGTGAGTGATGAGTTCCGTCCAGCTTCTCTCTAATTGGAGAGCAGAACCTGGCAACTCTCCACAGAAGAACCAAACAAAAGCCAAACGCGGAAACTGTCTGGAGCGGCATCGCCTCTGGAGGAGTGAGTCACAGCCATGTGAAACGCTTCTCTCCCACATGTGTTTCTCCAACAACCCCCCCCCACCCCACCCCCAGCCAGTCCTCTTGCTGGCAAAGTCCTTCTGCTAGAACTTACAGAATCTGATGGGCAAACAAGACTGGCCCTTTCCTTTGTTCTCGCAGTTCCCAGCCAGTCTTCCCCTCTATTTTTCTTCTTCTGTCTTCAGGAAGAACACCAAAGAAGATAAGCTCCAAAAAATTTACAAAGCAAAAGACAAAACACCCCAATCTTCAACCACATTCCTGAGATGTGTACAGCTCTCTTCAGGTGCTTGAAGTGACAGGGAAAGATTAGACGCCAACTGTGATATTTGTTTGTCTTTCTTGGGGAAGTTGAAAATGGTTTGAATAGGGAATTGTGGCTTAGTTGCGTCTACACTCATTCTAGTTCTGTATTTGAGAACAGGTTTTGCAAGTTTGGACTTCTTTTTTTCATAAGCCTACCAAATCTGTCTCACCAGAAGCAATACAAATGTTTTTGTGTACAGTCAACAATGGAAAATATTCATCTCTCTAACTCATCTTCAAAACTCTCCAGAAATGCTGTTTGGGTCAAATTGCACATTTCTTTAAGTGTATTTCTAAATCTTAGGCTTGGGAATTTCCTCATCTTTCTTCTTGGATTTAAATGTACGAACATAACAAATTAAATAACTAGCCATCTGCTGCCCTTTCACAACACCCAAAGTGGGGCAGCTGCCTCACTTTGTTTAACAGCAGGACTGGGTCCTCTTACATCTGTAGCCTCTTGTTCACAGGCCATATCATATTTTGCTCTCCCTAAAATATTGTCTTTTTTACCATATAGATTGTTAGTTCTAATCAATTTGATTTTTTTCTCCCAGTGGTTGTCGTGAGGGGAGAAAGGATGGTTATATAGAAACCAATCTATTTTATTTATTTATTTTTATTTTATTTATTTATTTGATTTGCCAATTGTTTACAAGATAATAAGTATAAGTGTATACATAGTTGTGAATACATGAAATGGATACATATAAGAAAAATAAAAGAAGAATAAGAGAAACAATAGGACAGGGACGGTAGGCACGTTGGTGCGCTTATGCACGCCCCCTACAGACCTCTTAGGAAAGGGGTGAGGTCAATAGTAGACAGTCTAAGGTTAAAGTTTTTGGGGTTTGGGGAAGAAACTACAGAGTCGGGTAGAGTATTCCAGACATTGACCACTCTGTTGCTGAAGTCGTATTTCCTGCAATCAAGTTTGGTGCGGTTAACTTTGAGTTTGTATCTATTGTGTGCTCTTGTGTTGTTATGGTTGAAGCTGAAGTATTCATTGACAGGTAGGACATTGCAATGTATGATTTTATATACCATGCTTAAATCAGACCGAAGACGGCGTAATTCAAGGTTTTCTAGTTCTAGAATTTCAAGTCTGGTGGCATAAGGTATTCTACAACGAGTAGAGGAGTGGAGAACTCTTCTTGTGAAATATTTCTGGACTTTCTCAATTGTGCTAATATCAGATACGTAATGTGGGTTCCAGACTGATGAACTGTATTCGAGTATTGGTCTAGCAAATGTTTTGTATGCTCTGGTTAGTAGTGTGATATTACCAGAGAAAAAGCTATGTAGGATTAGGTTAACAACTCTTAATGCCTTTTTGGCTATGTAGTTGCAGTGGGCTCTAGCACTTAGATCATTAGAGGTGAGTATTCCAAGGTCCTTTACAGAGCTTGGGTCATCAACAAGATCTTGACTATTCAGCTTGTATTTTATTTTCTGATTTTTTTTGCCAATATGTAAGACAGAACATTTATTTGTTGAGATTTGAAGTTGCCATTTGTTAGACCATTCTGATACATAGTCAAGATCTTTTTGTAGGGTAGCAGTATTGTCTGTGGTATTGAACAGCTTTACATCATCAGCGAAAAGAACGCAATTGCTCTTAATATGATCACAGAGGTCATTTATGTAGAGTATGAAGAGAGTTGGTCCTAGAACACTGCCTTGGGGGACACCACTATTGACAGGTACAGAATTTGATAGGACGCTCCCAATTTTGACCATTTGTTGTCTGTTTGCCAGGAATGCTTCTATCCAGTTATGCAGTTGTCCAGAGATACCATAGGATTTTATTTTTAGGAGTAGTTTGTCGTGTACCACTGAATCAAAGGCTTTACAGAAGTCTATGTAGATTGCGTCTATTGCTTTGCCCTGGTCGAGTTGTGTCGTCCATATGTTTTTGCAGTGTAAGAGTTGCAGATTACAGGATAGTTTTTTTCTGAAACCAAATTGTTTATTGGAGAGTAGGTTGTTTGTCTCTAAGTGGAGGATGATGGATTGGTTAATAATTGATTCCATGACTTTACAGGTGACGCAGCATAAGGAGATTGGTCTGTAATTTTCAACTAGGCTGGTGTCTCCCTTTTTGAAGATGGGGATGACTGTGGCTTGTGACCATAGATTAGGCAAGGAGCTGGTCCTGAAAGATTTTTCAAAGATTATGCTTAGAGGTTTGGCTATGGCAGTGGATAGCTTTCTTAAGAAGTAGGCACATATTCCATCTGGTCCACCCATTTGCCGACACTGTTTAAAATAAAAATATCAGATCTATAACAATTTCCAGTGTTAAGCTAAATGAGTATCTATATTAGAGGATGAGCAACTAGATAGTCTCCCTCTCTGAGGGAGATAGGGGGTCTGGAAACATGAAATATAAATAAATATTTTAGATGTTCTCTTGTTCTGGCCTTTGTAGGAATACCTAGTTCTTTTTTGATGAAGTACGTTGAGTACTAGAGTGTTTGCAGGGGAATATATGGGCCGATGAAAGAATCCCACCTGGAATATAAGAGCTCAAACTAATATAGGAAACAATAGGTGGTAGCTATGTTGTGTGTCTATGAACCAGAGGCCTCACCTACACATCCTGCTGCCTCATCATCACCCCACTCATTGTTGAAGACATAAATGGACAACATCTTCCCCAAAGCTCATTCTTTCTCGTTCCATTGCAGAAGTGTTTTTTCTAATTCTGCTGAGTGATCATTCTGTGGAAAAGAAAAAAGTGATGAGAAAAAAAACACTTTGAACTTCACAATGTTCAAAAAGTAGAGACATAATACTGTCTCGATGATACTGATTTTCATAGGAGAACTTTAAGCCATACACTTAGGCTGAAACAGATACTTTCAAGAGCTCTAGCTGATTCTTTCCAAGAGTTCTGCAATGATATGATCTTGATGTATATCTTATGCATGAAAAGAAGAGAAAGAGTGGGAAAAGAAATAAAAGGTGGTTTAGTTTATTTTAAAACAGAGTGACTAGGACAGATCAGAAAGCTAGAGGTGTCCTTAGTGCTTAAGACTTGCTTTTATATATAAAATGGGATAAATATCAAAGTAGACAAAGGCTAGATTGAAAGCACGCAAAGGCAAGTAGATGAATAGAATCTCTTCAGTGGGAAGGTAACAGCGTTCTGTGTGCCTTTGGTATATACTGGCCACATGACCACAGAAATTTTCTTTGGACAACACTGGCTCCCTTGGTCAAGAAACGGAGATGAGCACCGGGCTCTATAGAATCAGACATGACTTGACAGGGAAAGCTTTATCTTTAGACAAAGGTTTCCACTGATCATGACTTGCAAGGGCTAGAAAGCAAAAGATCAAATTGAACAAGGGGTGTGCAAGTGCCCAGAGCAGTTGGGGTTGAATGCTCTGAGGTCTTTTTTCTCGGTCTAGATATTCAGCAGCACCCTTTTAAAATGTTCTTTTGTTTGTCACCCAATCAGTAATGGGTGAACAGGGAAGGGGTAGAGGGTGTAACCTCTTGCGGAAAGCTTGTATAATCCTTTGGACAATTGTCAGCCTTGTTTCCACAATCTCAACTCCGATGTTCAACTATCTGGGCTGGGAAGTTGTGTTAAGAGTCAAAGAAAGGAGATGGCTCAGGATCTTAGGTTAGGTTAGCTTAGCTTAGAGCAAAGGAGAGCCTTATTGAGCAGCCAACACCCCCATCAAATAGAAAAATGGTTCATCGTATTATGGTTCATCTTATTATCTTATTATTATTGATTTAATTTCAATTTCTTAGAAACTATCTCTTCCTCTAGGATTCTGAGAAATTAGTTATTATGTGGTCAAAAAACAACTGTGAGACGTGCATTTGGAGACACAGAGGGACTGGAATAGGAAATGGAATGAGAAGAGGATGCATATTATCTAGATCGCTATTTCACATATAGAGTTAATATATTACAAAAATTGTGTAATTGGAAGCAATGAAAACTGGAATAAAAGTGGAGGTTGAAATAGTAACAGTCTGAGACATGCAGAGGATATTTCCTGAAAATAAAGTAGACTCAGAGCACTTTATTATGAAAATCAAAATAGAAAGCAAAAAAATACCCAAGTTAATGTTAAATGTTAAGACAAGATAATGTTAGCCTGATTGCTTAGTAATTTGATAGATGATAGTGGAAACATGAAAGCAGATCATCTCATTTTCTTTTATCATCAACACTGGTTGGTTGTGATCCTTAGGGATAGTTAAAGTAACAGTCGTTCTAATGGTGATGCAGATCTATAAAAACTGGACTCTGAGACAGGGTGAAAGAAGTTTGATACCTTTGAATTGTGGATTTGGACACAGTTACTAAGGGTGTTATAAAGAATAACATGAGCTGCAAAAAGAATTAGTCAGTCAGTCCTGGACTGAATACATGTTGGCTGTTACCTTGTAGCAAAAAATCATTTAATTTGAGGATGTGATAATGAAAGAAAAGGATGGACAAGACAAAAGGATAATGATTGGCAAGATCCAGCTCTGATACCTCTTGAGCCATTGAAAAGGAAACTGCAAAGTAGGATTTTACCCTGCTTGGACCATGTGACTTCCATCTTTTCCCAAAATTGAAAGGATACCTTTGTGGGCATCTTTTTGACACACAAAAAAAGAGGTAACTGTCAGAACCTGATTGATGAGATGGAATGAGGCTGTGATGACTTTAAGAAGCTGGTCTTCTGTTGGCAGAAATGTGTAGCAAATGGTAGCTTTATCGTGTGCAGAAATAAATGCAAGTAACAAGGATTAATCTCCCATTGCATTTATTAAAATGTCTCTACTTATATTAAATCTAAGGCAAAGGAGGCATAATTAAGGGTTTAATTATTCAACCCTTATATAATTTTAAAAAATCACAAGATTCCTGAAGGAAAAACAACCTTAAAAATAAATACACAGGACTAGCAAGTCACTCTATTCTAAGGCTTGAGGGAAGAATCATGTTTTGAGGTACTCGGGTTTAAAAATCATTGCCCTATGATGCAACAAAAAAAGCCTTTTTCTACCCTGTTGAAGGTTACACACAAACAAACACGTCAGTTTTAGCTGTATATAGATTGGTGGCCACATGTTAAAGTATCATAAGAAGGGAAATATAAGTTGACCTTTATAGAATGTGTATTACAAAGATGAAATTTGCTAAGAAATTTGCTAAGCAAAAGAGACAAAATTTGTTCGGATTTCAATACTGTACTGAAAACAGGACAAAGTTAAGATCTTTCAAACCTCTTACTGCATAGTGCTGTTCTACAATTAATTGGTTCTAATGCAATCAAGTAAGCAATGTAACAAAAGGATTACAGAAGTAAGGGGGAATATTTGATAAACTTAGTTGGACTGGAAAATCTTACAACACAAAACAATTAAACAGTGGAATGGCTTGGTTTCAGAAATTGTGGGGGCACCATCACTAGAGGCTTTTAAGAAGAAACTGGATACCCATTTGTTTGTAATGGTATAGGGCAGGGGTATCAAACTCAAAGCCTGGGAGCTACAGCCGGCATGCGAGGTGCTTAGATCTGGCCCACGGGGCCACCCTGAAAACAGCAAAGGACCAGCCCTGGGTGCCTCTGCCAACAAAAACAGAGCTCAGGGAGGCCGCACAAGCCCTCCCCCCTGCACTTGGGCTCCATTTTTGGCCGCGATGGCCTCCTGCAACCCTCTGCCAGCAAAAACAAAGGCCCAGGATGGCTGTGCGCTCTGTTTTCGCTGGCAGAGGGCTGCAGGAGGCCATCGCGGTTGAAAACAGAACCTTGAGGAGTGATGTCGAACTGGCCACACCCCCTGCCCCCCACCTCCCGAGATCAAAGGCAACCCTGATGCGGCCCTCAATGAAATTGAGTTTGACACCCCTGGTATAGGGCTTCTTGCTTGAGCAGAAGTTTGGACTAGAAGATCTCAAGGTCCCTTCCAACTCTGTTATTCTGTAATACTGAATATGTGTTAGACACAATTTATAATGTATTAGTGAAATACAACTCAAGAGCCTGAACAAGACAAGGTCGGTATAACTAAATGGGCTAAATTTGAAAATAGTTACAGGATTACAGAAATGAAACAGTGAGAATTTCAATGGAAAAAGAACATTAAATGGACCTCAAATGTTGTGCTCAGAGAGAACTGGTCTACTAATTCCACTCTTCTTTGCTAAAATGAGTAATTCCTTTTCTAAAAATATGCTGGAAATGTAAGGAACAGAAAAGATGATTTTTTTTTACATCTGGTGACAAAACTGTAAAGCTCAACAATTGCAGAATGGAACAAATTTCAAAAGTTGTAATCCCATTTCTCCCTATTTTTACTTATGTAAATATATGTTATGTATGTTAAATTACCCTGAATTGATACTGTATCAATTGATACTGAATGTTTTTCAAGATCCTTCCCTATTACTAAAAGTTCTCCCCACCATGCTTAAGTTGGCAGAAAATTACCCACAGGAAATGTGCTCTCCCCCCCATTTGCCAACCCTTATCCTGTCTTTATTGCCTCTGTTTCAGGTCACCTGTCACCTCATGTTCCTTCAAGGTAACGAGCAACCAGGTCAAACAATTTTACAACTTTGGGGCCCTCCTTGGAGGGAATTAGAACAAGAGGAAAATGCAACTTAACTTTCTTTCTTGCATCAACTGGAGGCTTTTTCATTTTTGGGCTATAGGAAAGGAGATGAAGGCAACTTCATGGGGGGATACAGGTGAAAAGGATGTTACCAGGTTATGATTAGGTGCAAATGGGAAAAGGCTACCCTCCTCTCCATGGTTTCCAACATTATTGATTAAGGAAGTCAACCTGGGGAGGATCTATTGACATTCTGAAGAATGAAGTTGAAAACCTTGAGGCCCGTCCATCTGTCCATCCATCCATTTACTTACTTACTTACCTACTTGCTTACTTATTTACCTACTTACCTACTTTCTTTTGAATCCCACCTCTGCACCACAGACAAATGATACAGGTCTTCAGAAAAGTAAGTAGCAAGCAAAATATGCAAATGTTTAAAATACGTTAACTGGGATTTTATTGCCAGGTGAATCAATCTTTTTACAGGTCAAATAGAGTTTAGCACTTGTCTCTAAACTTGTCTTTAATTACCTCTCCAGGTCAACTAAACGTAACATTAATTATTATAATTCACAAAAATTAAATAACACAAAAGGAGACCTGCTGGATCAAGCGAAAAGCCCATGGAACCCAGTTTTCTGAATCATTCATTATCCAACCAAGTGCCTCCCAAAACCACACAAGTATGGACGGGAGAGTGACACCTTGGCACCTCTTGGCTCCCTATTAGCTAGATATGAAGGTACGCAGCCTTTAATTTTGGACACAGCACTTAGCCATCAAGATTAGTAGTAGCTGAAACCCTTATCCTCCATTGATTTCTTTAAGACCCTTTAAAATCAACTAATTTGATAATTCCGAGTGTTGCAATATCAACACATCTGTAAAGGACATTGCCAAATAGAATAGAATAACAGAGTTGGAGGGCCTCTTGGAGGCCTTCTAGTCCAACCACCTGCTTAGGCAGGAAACCCTACACCACTTCAGACAAATGGTTATCTAATCTCTTCTTAAAAACATCCAATGTTTGTTTGTTTGTTTGTTTATTTATTTGTCAAACATGTACAAGATAACAAGTATAGGTATGAACATAAACATGAACAAAGGAAGTAAATACAGAAAAATGGGGACAGTAAGACAGCGATAGTAGGCATGCTGCTTATGCACGTCCCCTTTACAGACCTTTTAATGTTGGAGCATTTACAAAATGTTGGAGCATTCACAATTTCTGGAGGCAAATTGTTCCGCTGATTAATTGTTCTAACTGTCAGGAAATTTCTCCTTAATTCTAAGTTGCTTCTCTTCTTGATTAGTTTCCACCCATTGCTTCTCAGGTGCTTTGGAGAATAGCTTGACTCCTTCTTCTTTGTAGCAGCCTTTGAGATATCAGGACACTGCTTTCATGTCACCGCTAGTCAGTGATGGGATTCAAATAATTTAACAACCGGTTCCCTGCCCTAAAGATTTCTTCCAACAACCAGTTCACCAAACTGCTCATAAAGTTAACAACCGGTTATCCCAAAGTGTACGAACTGGCTGAATCCCACCACTGCTGCTAGTCCTTCCTTTCACAAGACTAGACATATCCAGTTCCAACAACCATTCTTTATATGTTTTAGCCTCCAGTCCCCTAATCATCTTTGTTGCTCTTCTCTGCACTCTTTCTAGATGAGCCTCAAGATCTTTTTTACAACATGGCGATCAAATTGGATGCAGTATTCCCAGTGTGGTCTTACCAAGGCATTATAATGTGGTATTAACACTTCACATGAACTTGATACTATCTCCCTGTTTGTGCAGCATCGAACTGTGTTGGCTTTTTTGGCAGCTGCATCAAACTGCTGGCTCATATTTAAGTGATTGTCCACTAGGACTCCATGATCCCTCTCACAGTCAGCACTATTGAGCAAGGTACCACATATATGGTACCTGTGCATTTTATTTTTCTTGCCTAAATGTAGAACCTTACATTTTTCACCATTGAATTTCATTTTGTTAGATAGCACCCAATATTCAAGTCTGTCAAGATCCTTCTTAAGCCTATCTTCTGGAGTATTGGCTATTCCTGCTAGCTTGGTGTTGTCTGAAAATTTGATGAGTTTCCCATCCATCCCCTCATCCAAATCATCGTCCATGTTGAAGAATACTGGGCCTAAATAATTCCCGGTCCTCACTATATACATCTCTCCATTCAGTATAGAGTTTTCTGTTTTGCATAACCCCAGGTTTCCATAAGAATTGGATGGTGTTCCATGAGAGACTGGGGTGGTGGGAATTATTCAAGCACAGCTGATTTTCTATCATTAGTGCTTTGCCTCAGGATAAGGGGCTCCAGGGATATTTTTTTAACTAGCAGATTTTGTGTCCTCAAAAAGTATGAAAACTCTTGGCCTAGAAGAAGATACCAGATTTCACTTCAGCCAAGATTTTGGCTCAGACACCTGTGCATAACATGTGAGAGATCTTAATATGATGTCTTCTTTTCTAATGGATAGAAAAAAAAAGTTTCTGTATCCCAGTGACAAAAGATTGCCAAACAGTTGCACTGGCCCTCATCCTCCAGAAAACAAAAGAAGCCAAAATTACATAGGGCAGGGGGTGTCAAACTGGTGGCCCATAGGCCAGATGCATCACATGCCGTCCATCCCCAGCTCCGCAAATGGGGAAAATGTCGTGAAACGTCAAGTGACGGCAAATGGGATGCAGCAAGTTTGACACCCATGACATATGGCCTCTATCAGGCTATCACTGATCATGTAGAGAGTTAATTAGCCACTTGTACTGGATATTTTATGTAGAAAAAATGGGGTTTTCAAAAAGCAAACTGTAGGCTAGATAGGACAATAATGTGAATTTGAAATGCCTTTTGGGAGAAAAGCTACTGGAGTAGGAGAGCACAGGACTAACCATAACCACAAAATTTAGGTTGAGGTTTCTCAGGAGGACACCAAAGCTGCTATCGAATGGCTATTCTCAGTGCAATCATGGAGGGGAGTATTGTTAAATATATGGAGAGTAATCATGCCAACTGTATAATTTTTAAATTAATTAAATCAGTTTTAATTTAATCTCACCATTTTTTTCCCTTTGGCCCCATCAACTTTTTGGAATGCTGCCTCTCAAAGGCCCCTTGCCCCCCCCCCAAAAAAGGTGTGTTCCCCTAATTTAGAGCAAAACAATTGTACCTGGAGAAAGAGATTACCTGCTATGCCCTTCCCTCCCTCCTGTTTGCAGTGTTTCTCTAATACTTTTGTTTTCAAATAGTTTTCCCTTTCCAAAAAAAACAGCACTGGAATTTGGCTAACAGGTTCTAACATGTGATATGTAATCAGCCTTAAAAATTAATGGGATAGCTCATTCCTGACTATTCCATTAAGAAATGCAAGTCATTGAAAGAACCAATCAATCAGTGCATGGCCTGCATTATTCCACGGTTATTTGTATAATACGGATATCAATGTTCATAATAGTAATACCCAGAATTAACAATTGTTGATAAGAAAGACAACAAAGTCTGCGTAGTTGACATTGCAGTATCTGGAGACAAGCCGAAAGAAAAATGCAGAGAAAAATAACAAAATACCACAGATCTGCAAAGAGAAAGACTGTGGCAAAAGAAAGCAAAAAGTTTCAGTGCGTGGAAATGGGGACAATGACCCTAATGCCACCTAGCTCTGCTTCCACTCCATTCCCCCCTCAGAGACTGTCTCACTTAACAACTGAGTTGCTACTTCCAATTGTGGTCGCTAAAGGAGACCTACCTGCACACTGTCTGCTAAAACTTAACTGCTTCTCCTATACTCCAAGAGAAAGCTCTTCCCAATGGGGGTAGATTTGGGTAGGAGCCATCGTCCTCATGAGAAATTTTCCTAAACCAA
Source organism: Notechis scutatus (assembly GCF_049901735.1). Lineage (NCBI taxonomy): Eukaryota > Metazoa > Chordata > Lepidosauria > Squamata > Elapidae > Notechis > Notechis scutatus. The sequence goes on along the minus strand of NC_142010.1, from coordinate 156,097,140 downwards.
AAAAAAAAACACCAAAGAACTGAACTCATAGCACCAGGATGGGGGTGGGGAGAACGGGAAACGAAATGAGAGGAGACTCATGTTTGAGGAGTTGTCAAGTTGTGTGAGGTTTCCATGAAAATTCAAAGAATTAAAACTACACCGTCTCTCCTGGGGGGGGGGGGGATGAAAAAAGGGACAGGGAATACCCCACAATCAATAACACTGTTGCTAAGGAAAGGACAAAAAAAAAAAAACACCAACCCTGCCATTCAGGGACTTGGAGCAGAAGGGAGGTAGCAGCCAGAAAGGTCACTCAGATTACTGAGATTTGTATTTAGCAGGGAGAAAACAAAATAGCTTTGCCACTCCCCACCAGGGAACCTGTCCTGAATTAAGTGTTATATTATAGGCCTCGCATAACTGCAGCAACCACAGTGACGTCCCGTGGCTTTGCTGACTTCCGAAGTAAAACACTGTTTAATGTCTGTGTGTGTAGCGTTGCCATGGGGAGGGTGTGTGTATATCTCTCTGTGTGTGCACAGCCCGCTTATCGCAATGAAGGAAATCTGAGCTCAGTCAGAGTTGACGCAAGCCGGGGACCATCGGCCTGACAAAAACACACAGAGGAAGGAATTCCTGGGCTTGCCCTCGATTCTATGCTGGGAAAGGACACAGTTGGACAATGGAGGGATGGGAGTTCAGCCACTGTGGCCGTTATTTTTTTAGGGAAGCCACTGGGAATGAGATCATTGGGATGGACGAAGGCAGGAGAAGAACCATTCATTTCCTACCAATGGTTGCAGATCATTTGAAAAGACAGGAACATTTCTTGGTAACGGCAAGTCTAGGTCCAGTCCCTCCCTTTGATCTATGAGAGAAATAACTGGCAAGCTGTTTTTATTTGTATAGGTCTCTCTCCCTCCCCTTCCCCGTGTCTAAGGAGAATAATGCTGGCGCGCAGTCTAAATAGGATCATAAGTAGCATTCAGGTAGGGAAGAGCTAAGCCTTCCTTCCTTGATTTTGCATATCGTATGTCTTTAGCACTTTCCCTTCCTGGCCAATATTTGTGCATTTCCTAACCTCCTTACTTTCCCTCCCCAATTGCTCTCAAGGCAATTTGAAGTTAGGTGAGTGCTTGTTTCCACTGCGGCTGATCCTGAAATGCTTAGGACACTATGAGAGAATCGGTGCTTCTTCCTGCTGATCGTCAGAATACTTAGTGCAAAAGGACGACACTAGAGCCCCTGCCCTCACTTCAGAATCCAGAAACTTTGCTGTTGTATGAGGAAAACTTCCTAGCTGCCAAGCTTCCATTCCTCCCCTGCATTTAGAAGTCTCTTGAAAGCTGTAACAATGAACTGATTACACACTACAACTTTGCAACAAATATATTTCCCCAATAGATATAACCAAGCTTGTTTCTGGGCTGACTGGAAAAGGTGGAGGGAGTGGAGACAGGGAGAGGGAAAGATTTCATCTATTCATTATTTAGAATGTATTATTATTATTTTGAACTTCTATGTACAATATTTACAAACTGGCACCATAATTTGGATGCGGAAGAGTGCCCAGACGCGAGAGATAAGAGTCCCAGAGCCTGCTAGCACAAGTGGGAAAATGCAACCATTGGGAAAATGGATGGCCCATAAGCAGGACCAGTGCTAGACTTGCTCATCTTCCAATTTTGTTAAAGGTAAAGGTTTTCCCTGTCCAGTTGTGTCGAATTCTAGGGCTGGTGCTCATCTCTGTTTCTTAGTCGAGGGAGTTACCTGAAGATATTGCCAAGTTCATGTGGCCAGCATGACTATATGCTGAGGCGCACAGAACCATGTTACCTTCCCACCAAAGTGGTACCTATTTATCTACTTGTGTTTTGCGTGTTTTCAAAGTGCTAGGTGGGCTGGAGCTGGGCAAATAATGTGTAAAGATAGTTTAAGAGGAAAAATGGATGGCATAGATTCATAGGAAATAGAATAGGTTCTCCTAATCCAATTTGGCAATCTCCAGGCATGGGGTTCTATAACTTCCATTTTCCTCAACCAGCACAGCAATCATGGGGATGGTGGCAATGTTTGTCTCAAATCCCTGCAGAATTGTAACTATTATGAAGTAGTAGATCATATATTTTTGTACATATTGTGCAATGTGTAGCATCATCCTTGTAGCAGTCTCCTGTAGGACATCCCAAAGGTGTCATTATCATAAATAGAGATAGCATTTCTGCATATATTACCATCAAAGCTTTTTCATTTCTTACATGCATAATGCTCTGTATGTTTGTGTGTAATGAGAAAAGAGGACATTCTGAAAAACACTATCACAAAATGTTCCACCAATAGGATTATAGGCTGGCAGGAACAACTTTGCCATTCTAGATGCCCACCTGTGGAGGAGCAGGTAAGGGTGGTTGAACTGCGGGAAAGAATGGAGATTCTGGATCTTCTTAACCCTTCTTGTTTGGGGATAGTAGGTTGGCTTTTGTGCTTTGTATGGGCAGGCTGAAGATTGACTGGAGAACTACCTTTGAAAGCCTATTTTCAAAGCCTGGCTAATGCCAGCTGGTTGCCAGACGTTTAGTGCCAGAAGCAGAGTTCTCCTTAAGGAAAAATATCTCTAAAGCAGATAAATTATCCTTTCAGCATTAAGCCATCCAGGACATGCATGTTGCTTTGTAACTTTCCAAGACCCCCACAAGTTAGGAGGGGAAGTGAAAAAAATAAAGCACATCATGTAAAGATGAAATTGATTTGTGCCATTTGTAGGTCCCTGGTCTTCACAAGCCAGATGCAGTTCATTTTAAAAAACAAAAAAAAAATGCAACAAATCAGTTTTAAATTAAATTATGTGTATCTATTTAATACATACATTATGACTTGTTGAGAAACCTAGAAACTCAGACAGGGATTGAAAAACTCAGATCTGCATTTAAAAACCCAGCACTGGCAACCCTGGTATTAAAATTACATGGAAAGGAAGTCACTATAAGGTGGCAAGGCCTCCAGCCATTTGCAAATGGTTCAGCGTTCGGCAGAGACTTTCCTGCCATTTTATCTCTATAGAGAGTCCACACAGAAATCAGAAATGCTATGTGGCAATGATGTAACTGTATATGTACGCATGAGAAAGAGAGGCATCCAATCCCAGCTGTACTTGTATCTGCTTCCTTGCCATGCAGGATAAATTATATTTTGCATCCGTTTTCAAACAAACTTTTAAAGATATTCAGACACATTTCAGCGGTGGTACTTAACTGTAGGAAGGAATAGGTAATAATAAGGAGAAAATACAGGTTATACTCAAAACGTTATGTTTTAAGTCGCATCGTATCCCAATCACTTCTAATTTAGTATCATAGCTTGCCTTAAAAAAAAAAAATCTTGGAAACTGCAGAAATTAAGCCACAAAAAATTCTTGGTCTTTCAATTAAGACTTCCCAAACTTTGCTACAAATGAGTTTTGTTGTGTGTCAAGCTGGTTAGACTGACCCAGGGAAATTGAAATATAAAAATAGCCTGATTGTCACAGACTTTACATTGGTGTTTTTGATTACAGTTTTTCAAATCTATCTTGAGATGTTCAACTGATGCTTCAGAATAAATATCATAGTTGTTTTCTCTGACACTGTTGCCCAGAAATATTCCGATGTGACTCATGAAACCTGAAAGGTCTCAAAATATTTTCAGCAAGAAAGTAGGAGCCAGTAACTTCATGCCGGGATCGTTCATTTTAACCAATAGATTTTCAGAAGTGATAAAACAAGTATCAAAAGCATACATAATCCAGTGAGAACGGGTTTTGCACGAACCTCATTTGAAATGAATCAGAGGTAGGGCTGTGCCCATAATTAGTGCCAGATCTCACTATGCGATTAATGCCAGAAAACATGCACTTGAAAAAAAGCAAAAGTAGTAAACGCCTCTAAAAGCCCAGTTGGCTTTGTTCATTCTGAAGCAACAAAAGATTGGCGGGCAACCTTCTGTTGATCCAGCAGGAAAAGCATCCCTTGTTTGAATTCAACTCTCCAAACTGTTCAACAACTGGTTTAGATTGAAGATTTTGTTTAACCAAAAGTTCACATTAACAGAAAACAAACAACTGTAACAAACTAAGCGAGGCAGAGGAAGGTATGTATGGACAATGTATTCAAACTGCTTCTGGTGACTGAGTTTTCCAATGGGACTGTGTTTCCTTCTGAAATTTGGAGTTTTTTAAGCGCTGGGCAGCAACCTTTTATAAAACAGGACACTTGCTGTGGTATGCAAAGTACTTCCAAGAGCCTGAAGGCCAAGTGTACATTTCCTCTTTCTTAAGACTTGCTGGGCCTGAAAGGAAAGCTACAAAAATAACATTCCATCCCAGAACAAAAATCTCCATTTCTAAGTTTCAAAAAAACAAAAATTGAACCAGTCCTAAATTTTTTTTTTAAAAAAAAACACTCTACAGCATAGCAAACCGGATGAGAATCCAGCTCCAGACAAAACGTGTGGCAAGTTTGAGGAATCCACTCTGGAGCTGAGCAAGTTTTCCTTTGTCCCAGAATAACCTTGACTCCCCCTCCCCTCGTAACCCATAATCATGTTGACTCCCTAAATACTGCCTCTGCCCCAAATACTCAGGAGCGGGAAGGTTGTCTGCAGTTTGCAGACATGAAAGGGTGTCATTCTGACTCCACACATTACAGTAAGGAGGCCCCTCCTCCGTCTGTCTGCCTCATAATTACTGGTCTGGGCGGGGCCAAGGTTTTAAAAAGGATTTCCCTTGTTTGACTAAAAGTCAGTGACTTTACTGTGGTAAGTTCCCAGCTCAGATTCTTGGCAGCTGGACACAAACACCACACGCGCGCGCTCTCTCTTTCCTTGCCCTTTCTTTCCTTCTCTCTTTCAAGGTGGAATTATACAGCAAGAGACCTCTGGGCTGAGTCCTTTCTGCACAGCATGTCCTGAGTGCTAGGTAAGCAATAACTTTTTTTTTGTACTTTTTTAAAATTTGTGTTTTGCAACCTGGCTTCTTGGCTGCAAGTGTGGTGTTGCAGCATGGATTGGATATACTTTAGAAGTTCTCCCAGGATGGCAAAACATCCCTGGCTGATGTTTGATTTCATAATGGAGGGGCCTTGGTTCATCAATCATTCACTTGTGTGAAAATAAATCAGGGAGCAGCTAGTTTTATGGCAGGCAGAGAGCGGGATTCAAGAGAAGTTAGATGGGGTCCAAAGCAAGGCTTGCTGGCACGGCAGGAAACCCACCTCTGGTTAAGGTTGCTGCGGTTGAAATCAATGCCTAACACCCTCTCCAGGGTAGAGTCAGCGGAAGGAACAAAAAGTTGGTTAAACTGGATTCTTGCTCTTTCAATTCTAACCGAAGCCCTAGCAGGTAGCAAGTGCTGCTACTTTCACAGTTAGTCACGGACATACATTTGTTTCACCCCACAATGTCAGTCGCAACAACTGGGGTGGAAAAAAATTTTAGGATGAACTCTCTGGTTTCTTAACTTTGTTATGCAAGAGCTGCCTTTCCAGAATAGGCAGAGAGTTGAAGGTCCTTCAGGAAATTTCTCTTGAGGAAGAAATCTCTGTAGGCATAATACATTTTTTCTTTTCAAATCAGTGGCAAAGTCAGGGATAATCGTGGTGGTGACTGGGATAGCCTCAATTCTGCACTATGCTTCAGGGAGAGCACTTTCCTCCATAATAATAGCTCACTTCTCCAGCCTCGATATTCAGTATGGATGGTGGGATGGGATGTAGGAAGGTGAAGAACCGGGATATGGTGAAAAGTGTGTTCAGGTTGAAATGGCGCGCAGGCCAGAAAAGGGATGTGGAAGCTGTAGACTTCAAATGGCAGCTGATGTATAAAGAATTCGGCTTTCCTGACTGAATCTGGTAAACAAAGGCACACGCAGGAAGAGGAGACGTATGTTTGGCTGGGAATCTTGAATGGTTTCGCCTCTGTTGAGTCTCCTGTGAGGTTGTGTAACCGCCCACAGCTAAGTTATATAAGGACAATTGGAACATGATGAGGCATCAGTTTTGGGTGAGGGCACTTCCAGCGAGGGGTACCCTCAAATGGCACCAATCACACTCTGCCTGGCTCACACCCCTTGGGAGAATGATTCATTCTTTCCTTGTAGACTCACTTTTCTCTTTTCTGCGTGAAATTTCTTCTGCTGGGAACGACAGATCTTTGCAATTTTCAGCGCCACTCCCTCTCATATTTTCCATTCTTGAAGCCCAGAGAGGCTTACTGATAGTAAACTTGTAGCATTGCTGGCATATCCAGGGGTTGATAGGGACACTGTACAGCAGGGCAAGCTGAATTTTGTTTTTCTCACCTCATGTCAAGACCCTGCAAATTTTCAGCATTACTGTCCACCCAAGACTGTTTGGATGACAGAGACAGAGAATCCAAGCAGTCTCCGCCAAACCGCTTGTTTCAATAGGGCACAGTCACTAAGATTTTCTTTCTTCACAAGCGTGATTTAGATGATTTAATTTAGGCTTACAGTATAAGGAAAACATGCCTCATTTGGATTAAATTCCAGTTGCAGCCCCAATTTGCGTCATGAAAAGGCTATTTTTATTCACTGGGACCTTCCTTTATTCTTTCCTCAAAGGATCAAAATAAAAACGATGCAGGAAAGCCAGGACTGGTCTCCCAAGAGATTTTCTTGAGCTTAGAGTCGCTCACATGATCAACATCTTTGGGGAAATTATGGCGGGAAAATGTGTCCAAACATTTTTCCTACAATAGTGGGTATTCCCTTGAAAAACCCCAATAAAAGTGTTTAATGTTTGGAGTTACATGAAAGAGATGTCAGATCTGATCATGATCTGACACTTTGTCTCTGAGCATTTGGAGTTCTCTTCTGTTCTGGCGCGAATGCTAATTTCTTACCACTACTTTGTATTCCTTAGAGTCTCGCCGCCATTTCATTTCTTACAGCCATGTTGCTTTCTAGTGATTGGATATAGCGGAAATCTAGGATCCATATCCTCGACTGAGAAAAAAATAATCAATGGATGAATCTGTACTGTCCTCATGTAGGCTCTTGAGCATGGGAGGATCTGAGCAGGCTGTGCTCAGTGAAGGTCATGGTGAAGAATTCAATTTCTTTAGAAGAGATGAAGATGAGGGCTTCTTTCTTGATGCTCAGCCATTTAATTTTTCGCCTCTTCCAATACCAGCACCATCTCTTCAGAAACAATACAAAAACTTGACAAGTCAAATTGTCTTGTTTCTACAGAACCTGAATTCTGCAGTAGTTGTAAAGACCTTGCTTCAGCTTGAGAATAGAAAAGGTACCAAAACTGTAACACGCTTGCCACACTGCCCCTAGTTTGCCTACTGCTAAAATTGTACGACCATGGAAAAGGAGAAAAAATAGGTATCTGGCTGGTCACTATATTGCTCTTGTCGAGTCTCTATTTTCTATCATTGAAGAAAAGTCCTCTCTGGTTATTTTCACTAAATCTACTTTGATGTTTCTCATAGTTGACATGGAAAGAGAAGTCTGTTTTATAACAGTTGAGGAAGGAAGCTGCTATCCACCATGGATTCCTTCCATGTATTCAGCCCATCGTAACTATATAATTGTAATATTAATTATATAAACTCATAAAATATTGCATGGACTTTGCAATTATGGCTCTCCCTTTTGTGTTTCCTATAACGTATTAGCAAAATGTTGGAATAATGTTGGAATAACCATGACAAACAAAGATAGCTTTGTGAATTGTGAAGGTTCTAGAGCCTTGGCTTGGCATCACTTGCCAGTTTTGTTTAGGTTAATGAATAGCTTCATCAGATGGAATTTCCAGCCACTTAAGAGCTAACGGCTCATTTTAATTGGTGAGGGAAGATTTTAATCAGTGGAACTAGCGGCATCTGAATAAACTTGGGTTTTTTTGGTTTTGGGTTTTCCCCTCCTTTTCATTATTCAAATTAGAAATTCAGAGAATGCATACACATAAAGACAAAATAAAATACAATGGAACTACTACAGGCATAATATCAGAACTAGTTTCATTTACAATATTAAACTAAAAACTGGGGAGAAAAAAAACCGTCTTTCACAGATGTCTCACATATTTCTATGTATTGCTGTAAAGAATGAAAAGTAAATGTTTGAGAGGATGATGATCAAATTGCACAATACGTCACGTTTCCCATTGTCTCAAATGGAAGAGGAAAACCACCTCCATATTCCTTTGGTTTTCCTAAGGAGTCAGATTCTGCACAGTGTTTGCCTTTCAGTGCATGAGTCTCTAAGAGCTAACTTGTATTTGTGCAGGAATAAAGTTGGGCATGGTATTATTGTACTGTCTAGTTTCTCCAAGAGACCAATTTTCATATGTCCCTATTTACAAATAGTTGTAATATTGTATCTAAATAGCCCAGGCCAAGATTATTGGGGAATCACTGTGTAGCTCATGATGAAGTGTACAAATGGGAGAGTGAGGAAAGAATGGGAGGCTATTCAATGGCAAACAGCACAAGGAACCCAAGATCAATGGCGGATAGATTCTGTTCTCCGTGTCTCTCAAAATCTGTTCAAAAAATAAGAATTTTTTCATGCAGGAGAACATATCTTTTTCTACAAAAATTTGCCTTCCTTTGCCTCCTTGGCTTCACCAAGTAACAACTCCCCATTTTATTTTGTTTGGAGGGTCACAAGATAAACTGCACGTGCTCACTTTAACTTTTATAATTGGGTGTTGAACTAAGAAACCATGGTGGCTAGTAGCACTGGCAGAATACTGGTTGGTAAATCACAATTAATAGTACATCTGCCAGGCAAAGCAATTTACCTGCAATTGTGTGCTCTTTCCATCCTTCCACAGAATCTTTTAATGCAGCTTTTCATGAAAAAATTGCCTTCCAACACGGATATTTAATTTTATTTAGAACCAGCTCCCTTCTCCTGTTTAGCCCAAAGAGGTGAAAGGAACCATACCTAGAAGTTCAGATCAGGTTTCAAAGCTGACCCAATAGGCAGACAGAGGCTGATGCTTTCAATTCATCATTCTCAAATGTATGTGCCTTTTTACGACTGATGTGGCCAGAATTGTGGAAGCAAAGAAAAAGAAGCAGTAAACAAAGAATACAGCAAAAGGACAGCAGTGAAAGCTTATCAGAATCCTGCTACAGGAATGGGAATCATAATCTAAGCTCCAGAAATGACATGTACTGAACAGTCCCAGGTTAAACAACAATTAAAGCTGTAACTGTAAAAATGACCCTACAGTGGAACAATGAAAAGCTAGTGTTGGTGGAAATAAAACATACTGGAGTGAAATAAACAGAAGCTTTGTAATATCACAGTAGCTTCAAAGCTTACACTGGAGAAGCCTACAAGAGAAGTTGGAGAACTGGAGAAGTTCACGTGAATGGTACTGGTTGGATTTTCTGCCTCAGTGATATTTGGGGACGGGGTCTCACCTTGTACGTAAATACTCTAAAGAGAATGTAGCCTAGTGGTCTGAATATACGCCTTGGGTGTGGCAGAGTTGGTATTTTCCACTGACTTTGGCGCTTAGCAAGAGTGCAAATGAATCACCATTGCCCTGCCTTGGACAGCGGTGTCTCCCATCCCATTTCCCCTTAATTCCTGCTTTGCATGGCACTGAAGAATGCAACGTATACAGGAGAGTTTTACTATATGTAGGGGTGAGCAAAGGCTACCTTCCTGACGTTATGCTCAAACCTGCTAAGGATCCAGTTGGTCTATGAATGAATATTAAATTCATTCTCCCTTTCCTCGTTGCTATCTTTTTGAGAAAACACATGTCGATGGCATTCATTCAACTGCCTTGTCCCAGTTTAAATAATTGTATTATGTACTCCAGAGCAACCTTTTTCCACATTAATAGTCTTCACTTAGCAAGCACCAGACGTATCTTGGTGAAATCTTATTATCTACCATGGGGAAAGGAAAAAAGAATCAATACCATCTCTGTGCCGAGCTTCTTCCTTTGCTGTAGTCCAGTAGCTTGTTCCAATTTAGTTTCTCTTGGAGGCAATGTTGCTGCCACCATCTTGATCAAGAAAGAGAAACTCAAATTTCCTGTACTTCATGGGCACTCGAAGAGTTGAAGTAGAATTTGTAATACTTCATGCACAGTGTCACTACAGCTACTGTTACCAATTCTTCTTTCATTTCATTGATTCAGAACATTCTCTGCTCCTTAAGTGATCTGTAGTTTTCCTGTTCCTTTTTAATATGAACATAAACAAATCAACCATAAATATGAATGAAAGTGAATCCTGAGCAAAGACTTCTGTATATTATTATGTATATGGTATATTCTATATATTGCAAATTCTTGTTACACTAACATCCAAGGAAATATTCATTAAATTCCTTTGTTTCCATCCAACAAAAAGTTGGATTAGAACACAAATTTATTAGTTTGTATATAATACAATGGACCTGATTTGTAGCAATAAGCAGAGATTAATTAAGCCTATGCATTTTTCTCTTCCATCTCCTCTGGCCTTCCCAGCTATCACATCTTTTAGAAATTTAATTAAATCCTGGGAGCCACAAACTGATCCCCAGAGAATTTGATCTTTGGTCAAGATTGATAAATGTGCACATACAAACAGCTCTGCCTTGGAAAATCTAGAGTGCCATTTATCTTCGTGATCTTGAACACTGTGCACAGCATCCCATTCCATTTTGTTTCAGACTATCCTATTTAGGGTCTAGGATGGAGAAGAAACAATTTAAGCATACAGATCGGGATTCTCGTGTAAAACGTCTCAAAGAATCATCCCCTTGGGTTGAAAGCAAACCAGAGTGCAACAGTCATTGAAGTAGACGGTGGGAGATTGCCTTGTTGAACCATCTGACCAAGCCTGACTCGTGGGGCGCAGAAAGTTGAGCTGCCTTTTTTGTACAACAGGCTTCCTTCCTTCTACTGCTTGTCTTTAGCAAACTTAGTCATACTTATATGAGTTTGTAAGATACTGTTCTTAATTCCTGCTGGCATTTCGCCGTTTGTTCTGTTTGTGTTGTGAGAATCACAGATGAAAATTGAAAATAATTAAAATAAAATGGCAGTTGCATAATTATAAATTTCAGCATATTGCATGTTAATACTGGGACTAATCCTTTCGGAATGAGAAGAAAATTCTAAAAAGGCCAACATAAAAAAAATTCTTAAGCTAAATTTTTTACATACGGTTCAACAAAAGAAAATATCTCCCATCTTGGCATTTGGGAACCTTTAATAATATACTCTAGAGTATATTCTAATGGCAGCACTTTTAATTTCTGCCATTTCAGTAGTGGTATTTTATGAGCCACACCTAAAATGGCGCATTGCTATTACAATTATTTGTTTGTCTGGACGATTCAAAGCAGGGATTGGATTTGCATGATTGTGTGAAAATGCAAACCCACGTGTCTGATGCGTCCCATTAAGAAAACAAGAAGCCCATTCATGGGATTGTTTTTCTTATATGATAGTTTTATGTTGCAAACACAAAGTGAGCTGAGTTTATTCCTTAGGCAATGTGATAGGCAGGTCTTGTGAATGCACCAACACGGCAATTGTGACTTAACAATAATCTAGAAAATTTGCCAAATGTAGACTGGAGGGGGAAATGGCAATTTGAGATCCATCTCAGCACATGTTGAAGTATGAGCATTCACAAGGCTCACTACTGTGCCAGAAAAACCAATCCTCCGTGCAACCACTGATTAAATGACAGAAGAAATATATATAGTAGGAGGACGGGAAAATGGGCTTCTAAATTTTAAAACAAAACGTATTGCCTTTAATGAAACTGGAGATAAACATTTTGATCTGCTGCCTAGAACTTTCTTCTAAAAATAGAACCACATCTCATGGACGGTTTTCTGAAAAGAAAAGGAAACAGACTTCCAAAAATGGTACCCAATCAAAGCTGACTCTCAAACTGTTTGGGTGGTGCAAATGATACAGAACTTAGTACCAATCCCCTCTTTTCTGTCGATCCTTTGATAAGAGGCCCAAACTGGAGGCAACCAATTCAAAAATTAATCTCAGTGCGTAGGAGGATCTGTAAGTAATCAATCAATTTTTTCAACGGTAAGCAAATAACAGAATAACAGAGTTGGAAGTGACCATGGAGGTCTTCTAGTCCAACCCCTGCCCCAGCAGGAGATCCTGTACCATTCCAGACAAATGGTGTCCAGTCTCTTTTTAAAAGCCCCCAGTGATGGAGCCCCCACAACCTCTGAAGGCAAGCTGTTCCACCGGTTGATTGTTCCCACTGTTAGGAAATTTCTCTTTAGTTCTAGATTGCTTCTCTGCTTGGTTAGTTTCCATCCGTTGTTTCTTGTCTTGCCTTTTGGTGCTTTGGAAAATGGATTGACCCCCTTTAAATAATATCTAATGTATAAATGCATATTTAGTGCACATAAAGCTGGCCATAATAGCTCAGATTAGGAAGAGAAAAATGTCAGCAAATCCCCCCCTCCCCCAAATTTCTAGATTTCTCTAGATTTTCTCTAGCATTCCCTAGAGAAAGATTTTAAGGGCTATGCCAGAGACAAATTCTTGGAATCTAGAGGGTACGCATGATCTGGATACTATTAGTCTAAGGTAGCTCTGAGGCCTACAGAGGGACCTTACAAGAAAGAGGGTTGTTCTGTTTCAAAATTAAATTTCAGA